>NC_033627.1:7254787-7335327 GCF_001540865.1 Ananas comosus
CCGATATGGTGTGTTGTGATTTAATCGGTGTAGAAACAATTCAATGCGATGAAAAATTTTTTTTTTTAATAGAAAACTTCTTTCACTTATTTAGAGTAAATCAGTAAATCTGATCTTTGAATTTAAAAATCTTTGTCCATTATTTTTTATGAATTTTTATTTCAGCCGTTCAATTTAGACTGACTTTGATTGATAGTATAAATGAAGCGAAAAATTTATGAAAATTTAGTTTCTAGAATACTTTCAGATAGTGTAGATCAAACTCTAAAGGAGGCCGATCGTCGATTTGGAAAAGCGCATCAATCGAAAACAACTTTGGTAGCATCGGAGCCTCCGTGCTACCGATAGTATAGTAGCTAGCTCTATATATATATATATATATATATATAATATATATAAAATATATATATATATATATATTATTGAGCTTCTATGCTTTAAAAGTACCAAGTCAATGTGATGTAATTCTTGGCCGCTTGGATTAAGGGGATGTCGGTTAGGATGATGTGGGCCTCGTAGGGTTGAGTGGGCGGTTGGTTGAATATATAATGCTACACGGGTAAAATCACAAAGCACAGATCTACGGTAAAGAAATTGTACCAACACCAGGTGCTTGCGTGCTTTACAATTACCATAGCCGGACTCTCTCTCTCTCCTCTCTCTCTCTATATATTATATATATTTTATTAAACTATATAGAATTCTCAGTTGGGATCACGTGGCAGCTAGGGGCGAAGGCGCGGGCGTGGGCGAGGGGCCCCAGCGGGCGCGGGTGCTCGTGGGTGGGACTTCCAAATCGACAATCGGCTCCGTTAGACTTGATTTGGCGTATTTGAACTATCTAGAAGATAAATTTTTCGGTTTTTCGATATCATTTACTTGTAATCGAAAGGATTAAAAATCAACGGCTGAAAATAAAAATCTCACAAAAAGTTATGATGTTACACTAAAAATTTTCGATCAGAAATATTGATCTTGTAATAGATGGTATAAAAAATTTTTTATCAAAATTTCGTCTGATTAATTACTTCTATGCTGTTAAACTTGCAAACGGCATACATCAATTATTAAAAATTATTGATTTTGAATTCTTTCGATCACTAGGTAAATGATATCGAAAATCTGCAAAAATTATTTTCTAAATAGTTCATATATTCTAGATCAAATCTAACAGAGCCGATCGTCGATTCGGAAGTCCCATCATCGAAAACGGCTTAGGAGTACAGAGGCCTCCATGCTCCTAATAGCGTACAAGACCTACTATATATATATATTTTGTTTTTTTGCTTCTGAAAAAGTTTTGACATCTATAATTTGATATAATAAAGTATTTCACTTGCGAGATAATTTATTTTTTTTTCAAAAATTAAATTTGAATTCAGTTACAATTACAACACAGTTATAACTACGTGCAATCAAATCAAAACTATGAAAAAATAAAGCAGAAGAGCTGGTAAAGGGCTTTTTTTGTATTTAAGCCCTTCAAAACTTTTTTTTTTATAAATGTTCCTAATAAATTTATATTTACATAAATAGCCCTTTCCTTGTTACGCGAGCGTCATTTTTAAATTGAACACGGTGATTTAAACACAGCAATTGAATCATCGAATTTCTTTTTGTATTGTTAAGTAAAAAAAAGAAACTGAAATATGAATTTAAATACTGTGATTGGATCACCGTATTACTTTTTGTATTTTTTATTATTTATAAGTCAAAAAAAGTGACTAAAGTGTGAATATGAATATGGTGATTCAATTATTATGTTCAATTTAAAATTGCCAATATTTTACTCGCATGGCAAGGAGAGAGTCAGATATGTAAATATAAATTTGTTAGGATCATCTGTAAATATTTTTTAAATTTGTTAGGATCATCTGTAAATATTTTTTTTTTTAGGGGACGCTTATAAATTAGGGAAAACTTCAAAAAATCCCATGTGGTTTCGTAGTTTCTCACTTTGTCCCCATGTGGTTTAAAATGTATCAATTTGTCCCTATGTGGTTTTTTTTTCTCTTTTTCTTATCAATTTCATTATTTTTTTTTCTTAAATCAGTGATAAAGTTAAAATTAAAGGGTACTAAAGTGAATATTTGATAAATCTAGATGAGTATCTGAAGTTTTTTGTATATAATTTAATAAAATATTAACGAAAAAGCTACCAAAAAGATAAAAACGAAACCACATGGGGGCAAATCGATACACTTTAAACTACAGGGGGGCCAAGTGAGAAACTAACAAACTACGGGGGGTTTTTTGAAGTTTTCCCTACAAATTGTATCTGGAATATTCTTCAACTATTCTATTGGCATGGCGGTGGGTGCTAAATTGGCAAAATAGAATAGGTTAGTTAAAAACAAAAAATTACAAAATACTTAAAAGTAGAAAAAAGATTGGGTAAAATTCAAATCACCCACTTATTCACCCACGAATAGTGTTTTTTTTTTTTCTTTTTTAAATCTTGCTAGAACACTCTCAAACCTATATTATTCTAACCCAAAAGATCGAATATTCTAATCCTATTATTCGACTCTCATTTTTACACACATATGAGAGATTGAATCTACTTGGCCATAATTATATTACTAGGGCAAACATATGGCTAGTATTTTACAAATTAACTTGGGTTATAAGGCATCTTTGTAGAATACTGTCGAAGATAAGACGTCATAAATACTGACACGTAACACAAGACACGACACGATTTGGACATAATTACTCGACAGTCTTCAAAAAAATAGGACACGAACACAATACAAATAATGTTAATAAAATATAATAATATTATTAATGTAATAATATATATATTTATTATATATACCATATTAGTTTTAGCAAAATATTATTATATTTTTTATATGAATGAAAATTAATAAAATTTTCATTGATAGATCATATATTTTAAGAAAAAAATTTTCCTTCATATATAATATATTGAATTGAGCTCCTATGCTTTTAAAAGTACCAAGTCATTAGTGCTTGTAAGTTTTTAGCCCTTGGATTAAGGGATGTGCGGTTGAGATGATGTGGGCTCTCTAGGGTTGAGTGAGTGGTTGGTTGAATAGTATAATCTAACGGGTGAAAATGATCAAAGACGTAGATCTAACGGTAAAAAATTTACAAGTACCAAATATTTGGTACTTTTACAAGCACCATAGCCGGACTCATAATATATTTATATATTGTCAAAAAAATTATATATATATTTATTAAAAAGTTAATATATTTATAATCTTACGTTATATATGTATAAAAAAAGTAAAATCAAAATATGCATGCATATTTTTTTAATTGTATGCACTACAGATCAACATTAAACCCGCGTCCAAGATACAGACACGCGAGTTTTATAAAAGTGTCCGTGATACATAGGCCGAGAGCCACAGGCTCGAGTCCCAAATAAGAAGGCACACAGTAAAAATTCTCTGTAAAATTTCTACAGATATTTGCAGAAAGCCCTAATTCTAAAAATAAAAAGTCTTAGGTAGACTTTTGGGTGCAGAAGTGGGTTGTGATGTGCTGTCGGTTACTTTTTCATGTAAATTCTGATTTTTTTTTTTTTTTTTTTTTTTTTTTTTTTTTTTTTTTTTTAATTTTTTTTTTTCTCTCTTTCCCCATTTTCCATATTTGTTCCCATTGTTGATCAGAAACCGAGAAAACGAATCCCCAATTTCTCAAATTTTTTTTCTCATTTTTCTCGTTTTCTCATTTTCTTTTCCCACTGAATAAAAACCCTCGCACTCTTCTCCTTCTCCTTCTCCTCCTCTTCTCCCTTGTTTCATTCCTCTTTCGGGACCCCTCTTCAGGTAAAGCTCTCTCCTTTTTCCCCTTTTTTTGATCATTTTTTGGCAAAAAAATTGCATAAATTCTCTGTCCCCACCGACCCATTTTGGCCCTGGATTTGTCCTATTTGTTGCTGTGAATTTTGGTTTTTTTTTTTTTTTTCCCTGATTTCTTAATGGGTGAGTTCATGGTAAGTAGCTGTGTAAGGTTAAATTTGATGTATCATTTAATCGCTTCTTCAGGTAAAGTTCCCATTTTTTTGATCCTATTCCTGCGAAAATTGTTCAGAAATTTTTGTACCCAACAATCTGGATGCGTTTTGTGATGTGTGATTACAATTTGGTTATGCTTGTTCCCATAAGTTGCAAATTGTGGGCTTTTTTTTTTTTTTTTTCTGATTTCTTAATGGTTGTGTAAGGTTAAATTTGATGTATCATTTAGTTGCTTCTTCTTGCTCTTTTATTCCTCTATAAAGCCCCTCTTCAGGTAAAGTTCCCATTTTTTTGATCCTATTCCTGCAAAAATTGTTCAGAAATTTTTGTATTCAACAACCCATTTTGGGTCTGGATGTGTTTTGTGATGTGTGATTACAATTTGGTTATGCTTGTTCCCATGTGTTGTTGTGAATTGTGGGTTTTGTGTTCATGGTGAGTAGCTGTGTGAGGTTAAATTTGATGTATCATTTAATTGTTAGTGTGACCTTGTGTGGTGTTTATGACACAATTTGGTAGGAGTTTTTAGGGTTATTGGGTGTGTTGGGAATAGATTCTCCCTGAAGAACCCACATCTTCTTCTTCTTCTTCTTCTTCCTCCTCCTCTATTAACCTCTCGAAAGTTCCCCTTTTTGGACCTTTTCCTGCAAAAATTGTTCATAAATTTCTCTTCCTGACAACCCACTTTGGCTCTGGATGTGTTTTGTGATGTGTGATTAGAATTTTGGTATGCTTGTTCCTATGTGTGATTATGGATGGTGGGTTCTGGTCTTTTGGGTATGTGATGTAGTTTTGCACAAACAAGCACAATTGAATTGTGTAAATCTTTCCCTGAGTTGGGTTTTTCTTTTTTTCTTCTTTTTTTTCTTTTTTTCTTTTACCTGCAATTTCTTCATGGGTGAGTGGTGGTCAATAGTTATGTGAGATTAAATTTAATGTAACATTGAATTGTGAGTGTGGGCTTGTGTGATNGTCCAAGCATCCTTTTCGCTACTCTTTGGTCCTTTTGACCGAAAGTGGTTTAATACGACAAGGATTCAATATCTTACACATAGTCAACCCATGTTAAGAGACTAAATGGTCCATAAATAGTCCAAAATATGTAGGGTAATGCTAGCTGTAAATTGGTCCTATGCTCACACTAATCTATTAAATCTTATTAATCCCCGTGTTTTTTTGCCACGTGTCGTAACTATCTTAATTCAGGCTAATTCAATCCATGTCATCAAGCCACGTCATATCCCATTTGTTCCTTCGCCCTTCGATCCCTCTCCCACTACTCGCCTCTTCGATCCCTCCCCCACTCTCCGCCGCTTCGGTCCCTCCCCTACTCCCGCCGCTTCGATCGCTCCCCGCCTCCCGCCGCTTCGATCTCTACCTCGCCTCCCGCCGCTTCGATCTCTACCTCGCCTCCTCTTCGATCCTTCCTTCGCCTCTTCCATCTCTCTCTTCTCTTTATCATCTCGCTCCTCAAAACCCTAATAATCATAGAGAGAGAAGAGAGCACGGCGCGAGGAGGCTGAGGCGCGGGTGAGGGCGCTGGGCGTAGGCGGCCGCGGGCGCTGGGCGTGGGCGGCCGCGGGCGCTGGCGCGGGTGCGGGCGCTAGCCGAGAGCGGAGGCACGGGCGCGAGGTGTGCGCCTGCGCGGGCGCTGGCGCGGGGGCGGCTCCGGCGCTGGCGTGGACGCGAGCCGAGGGCCGGGGGCGCGTGGCACGGGCGGGCGCCTACGTGGGGCGAGCCGTGACTGGCGGGCTGGCGCAAGCGGGTAGCGTGAGTTGGGGCGGGCGGGAGCAAGCGCTTTTCCCACCAACTGAAAAAGTTTTTTCCTCTTCATGGTGAAGGTAACAATTGCACAAACAACAGTTTGTTCGTCTCATTCTGTTTACAAGTGAAGCAACAATGATGTGTGGCAAGCACAAGATTATTTTGGAATCCATATGAAAGTGCAGATTCTCATATCCCCAAACATAATTTTGCATTTTCAGAAGACATTCTATGATTGAAAAATCAAAGGCACATAAAACGAAAGAAAAGAAAAGACATGTAGTACTTCAATAATGAGGGTAGCAAAGTCAGGGAAAGCAAATATTTGTTTCTAGCAAATGCTTACCATCCTTTCTCATCTCTGGCAGTAAACCTAATGCATGTTTCTCTACAATTTTCAGATAACCATCTACTTCATGATCAAGCTCACAAATGTACCAAATTGGGCGCGGGCGTGGGCCCGGGGGCGCAGCGCGGCGTTGGGCGGGCGCAAAAAAATGGACAAAAACATCAAGTGGTGGTCCATGTACATTTGCTTGATCGGTTTCTTTTATTTCTTCTCTTCTCCTTTCATTGGGAAGACTATCAAGCGAAGTTATTCTAACTTCAGCCATTGGTACATTATTCTTTTTCCGATAATATGTAAAACTATATATTCCGGTGCTCCTATTTATCCCCTTAAAAGTGCAATTTCTTAGAAAAGCACCTTACACGAACTTCGGGAGTCGTCTAACTCAGGGAAATGCTGTTTTGAATCTGAATAAGTTTCTTAAAGAGGGCAATTTTTTTATTGGACAAAAACAAGTAAATGTGTTAGTCTCATTTGTTCTGCAGGTACATTGCATGGATCTTCATGGCAGCTTTATATCATCTTCCAAGTTTTCAGTCGATGGGAGTCGACTTGAGAATGAACCTTTCTCTCTTCATCACAAGTTATATCACCTCCCTTCTTTTTCTTATTGTTTTCCACATTATATTTCTCGGGCTTTGGTACTTGGGCATGGTTTCGCAAATGGCAGAAAAGAGACTAGAGATACTCACTATCATCCAAAACTGCGCAGTAAGTTCTTAAAGTTGTCTTAACGCACAACAAATTGAAGTTGGTTCGTGACCTTTTTAGGGGTAAATTGATCTCAGTTTGTTCTACAACTTTCAATATATATGAATAAATTAGGTGCCTAATTATTCCATTTCATCGCAATATTTACTGTTTCATTTCATTTCTCTGTTAACTTGGGTAGAAATATCCATGTAATCATCATTTAACTATTCGACTTCTCATATGTTGATTCTGTGAGCATTCGAATCCAATTTATCCATGGGATCAAACAACAAGGATTAGATCACATATATAGAGTACAATGTTTAGCGACCTGATAATAAGTATCGACTATCAAATAGTTGTGGGCTAAACTGAAACCTCCTAAAAAGGTTAAACCTAGCGCTATATACCTAATATTATTGCTGTGTGTAACGCTTGCGATTATGCAGGTCATAAGTATAGCATGCTGTGTATTTTACAGTCATTGCGGTAATCGAGCTATCACAAGAGAGAAGCACTTTGATAGAAGAAACTCAAATTGGTTTTCTTTCCCTTTGTGGAACAAACAAGATAGAAATATATGGATATCCAAGTTCCGTAAAATGCACGAGTGGAAGGACCAAATTTGTTCTTCCTGGTTTGCGCCGGTTGGCTCTGCTAGCGACTACCTGCTCTTTTCTAAATGGGTCATCTATGGGGAGGTATACTGAACTTTCTCCAGCTTTCATATGATATCTTTTTCTTTTCTTAATTTCTAGGTTTATTATTTTTGGTTTTTGTTTGCTACAGTTAGCTTGCAATGGATCGTGTCCTCATCTTTCAGATGAAATATCGCCTTTATATTCATTGTAGGCAACGTTTATCGGACTCTACATTACTAATTATGTCATCGAACGATCAACTGGGTATGTTAATTCACTATAACTCTTAAACATAAATGCTACTTTCTTTTACTACGTAATATTTCATGTAGAGGAGACGGTTGAAGATGATGTGTACATCATTTTGAGTTTATTTTATGTTATGTATTGCTTGATGAAGATTGATGGAAAGAGGCAAATTAATGACAATTATACTTTCATGGGTTTATAGGTTTAGGTTTTGTTTTTGTTTTTGTTTTTGATTTGGGTTGCGACGTTAAACAAAAAGAAAAGCGACATTTTGTAAGAGGTTTTCTTCATCTTAGTGTAATTTCTACGTAAAGGTTGCAAAATCTTTGGCTTATTACTCAAATGGATTAGTTTATGTTATCTAATTGTCCTTTATTTGCCTTTCCGATGGCACAGATGGGCTCTCACTCACCCTATGACAATATCAGAGTACGAGAAGTTGAAGTACAAAACCTGATTTCTTGGACATGGTACCTTGGTATTCGAGGTATGCTAATATTGGCTAAGCCTACATTTATTTTTCTTATTTTTCTTTTTCCATTTTAAGGCGACAGTAGGAATTCACTGCTTCCTTTCCTTTTCATATTTTAGGACTTCCATCGACTTATTCAAGACGGTGTTTGATCTCATAGTATCCATGACTCTATTTGTTGGTCGATTTGACATGCGAATGATGCAGGTATCTAATAAATATAAACAAAATAGAATTTTTACCCTGCAAAATCATCCATATATATACACACACTCATGTAAAATCTGAATTTTCTTATATACCCTTGAAAGAGCAGTTTCTTATTAAAAATGAAAAACCCTTTACATTGAATTGGGGAGTCGTCTAATTTATGGGGGCAAGTTGGTTTAGTACTGGAAAAGAGTTCTCCAGAAGAGGGGCATTTTTGCATGTAATGTTATAAATATGTAACAAATTTAAGTTTTCGAAGGTAACGAACATTCAGATTTTGCATAGTGACACTAATTTCGCAGCGGTATAAATGTAAATATATCATGGTCTGTGATCATACTATTTTATTTTTACTTTTTTCGTAATTTGTTTGATTCCATTTTTCCATTCAAATCAACCAAACTGCTATGAACAAGGTTCCTGACGAATCTAAAGACATCAATCTACTGTACGATCATCTTCAAAACAGAGACAAACTTTGTACTATTTATTTTTATAACATGTAAAATATATAAATAAATGTTAAATAATTTAGACTATTGATATTAGATATAAATGTTAATTTTATAATATTGAGGAATAATATATCTATATGTATAATGTTAATTTTATAATTTTATAAAATGTTAATTTTATAATATTGATGAATAATATATGTATATAGATTGTACATTAAAAAATAAAAAAAAAAGATTGATGCAGCTTAAGTTAATTTTATATTTGACTAAAGTTAATTGCGAGAATCACAAGCAATGGTTTCTCTTCTCATTCACTAACTACTGGAGACCTACGATACCTACTAAAATTATTTCACTAACTAGTAGGGGACTATTATGCGTACTAAAATTTTTTTGATATATTTATTGCACCATTTAAATTTTAAAATTAATTTTTATAACTAATATTTAAAATTAAATTTTAAAATAACTAACCGCAGTATGATTTCTCTTCTAATTTACTAACTACTGGGGACTACAATATCTACTAAAATTATTTCACTAACTAATGGAGGACTACTATGCCTACTAAAATTTTTTAATGTACTTATTACACCATTTAAATTCTGAAATTAATTTTATAACTAATTTTCAAAATTAAATTTTAAAATAACTACCCGCAGCATCGCGCGGGTCCCTTAACTAGTTTGTTTGTTCTTACAAATAAATAAGTTATCAAAATTGGATTGGTTCTTGCCAACGTAAAATAGTCAAAATTTGATTGGTCCTATTCTCACATAATGCACCAGTTCAAGCAAATGGGCATAATAAGGAAGAGATGAAATTGGTGAGGGAGACTAGGAAAATCTAGATAACTATTTCTAAAAATTTTGTACTTGTAGGCTGGTATAACGTGGTGATAAAATTTCTAGGAAGTTCGGAAAAGATGACTCTTAATTAAGATTTTTTCTATGTATTTCTACATCCATATAGATGCATTACATTGGACCCTCTAGTATTCTTTGGAGATGGATGTCAACATAACTTGCTACTTTGAATCATAACTTTTGTAGAAAACGACATGGATGTCAAGAGCTATACGAAGTACTTCATTTAACGAAAGGATAAACCGTCGTTATAAACACATACTCTTGTCGTTAATATGCACTAACGACGGACAATTTGTCCGTCGTGATCCATCGTAAAAGCTTCCTTCATTAAAAACAGTTATGACCAAAATGAACCGCCGGTCGTTATAGACTACTAACGACCAAATCTTTTGTTGTCGTTATTTAGTTACATTAGTAACCACTCTATTTTACAATAACAATCAATTTTACCATCGTAATAGAGATTATGAAAAGTATAATTATCCTATTCATAGTGTTAATAACGACCAAAAATGTCGTCGCTATTATAAATAACGACTACACATTCCGTCGTTAAAAGTATTTCACAAGTATAAAAGAAGATTACGTAACAACGACCACTCATCCCATGTATATTATCAAATATATTCTTCTCAGTGTGCATTAAATCCAAATTATGATGCAACAAAAGGGTTTTCCAATAAGGAAGTTCAAAGAATATACTTTTCTTGTTCCAATTATCACCCCGATTGCTATGTAACNTAGCAATAATAACTCGTTGGGCCAAAACCACCGGCCCAAAATGCTTATGCCCAGTTATTATTACTAGGGTAGAGTCCTCTTATATATCCAATGACAACCCTATTTCCATCTGATGTGGGACTATTGGGGTGTCACAGACTCCCCGCGTTAAGGCCCATCAGGCCAGTCCAATCACACACACAGCCCAAGATCACCAGGCAATGTGAGACTCGTCTCGCTAGCCCGTCATCCAGACTCTGGCCCAGCCGAGACTCGCCACACATGTCCAGCTGGTGAACCGGCTCTGATAACAAATGTAACGACCCGACCCGCTAGCAACAATAACTCGTTGGACCCAACAACCCAACCCCCGGGGTCCCTTTTAGTTTGAAACACAGAGGAAAAGCGTCTAAATTTTTTTTTTTTCTGACCCCAGGGTATGCCAGATTCGCTACAAATACAGAAAATCCACTGTTCACACGGACAGAGTCTCCCCTGTATTTGCACGGCTCCGCACAAATACGACAAGTAAACCAAATACAACCACAACTACATGAATATAGAGATAACTATACATTCATACATTTACCATTCACATCACAGATTTACATTCAATGTCTAAACATAAATCCACAGAAAACTTTTTGAAAACTGTTCCCTACTCGGAAACATTTATCTTTTAAAAACGCTACCACGAGGGGTAGAAAACTATTTTCCCTTTTCACAAAATCCATGAATTCTATAGTTCATTCAAAACCACATGAATTCGAATAACATAAACCAACTGAACCATGTAATATCAAAGCTATTAATAACAAAAGTAAACAGGGTAGGAACTAAACCGACAAACTGAGTCGGAAGCTCTAGCGACCACTACGAACGTGTCTCACGTCTCGTCTCAACTCTCACCGCCGGCGATACCTGAAAAATGGTAGGGGAGGTGAGAACATATAAACATGTCTCCCCTCCCAGTGGGTACAGCAAGCCGATGAAGGCGACGAGTACTCACCGGATCAGAAGAGGTAAACAACAATATGGTAAACAAATACAGATGCTGATACGAAGAAACTATAGTAGCTATAACTGATAACTGAGTAATAAATAAAACTGCTACTATAAGGAATGCAAAGCTGAGTATGCCTCAAGGTAACCAAACCAAAACTGTACCCAATCTGGTGCCTGCTATATTGGTCCGCAGACCTCAAGCGCTGTCTGTGGCCAAACCGACCTGATTCACCCGCCCCACAGGACGACCATCCGGATAAGCACACCTCCGGTCGGTGGCCAAACCGACCCGGTGTCGTGAATACCCCCAAGTGCTGTGACTAAGTCATACTGGTATGGTCAATACAAAAACCGGCTGAAGCCGGTGCCTAGGCCGAAGCCAGAAACAAGGGCGTACAACGCTGAACCTCGATCAACCGGATCGAAACACATGACGAGAGAGTCGATGTGTTGCCTGGACCCAATGTCCACAAAGTCCAACCGACCAGCAAGGTCACTGATACGAAGTACGAGAATCGATCAACCAGGTCAACAGATATGGAATGTAACAACCGACCAACCAGGTCAACAGATATGCATATAGATAGAACTACTCTACTCCTACTCAGGATACTAAGCATGCAATCAGCGAGCAGAGTATAATGGAATAACATGGGTGCAAGGCTCAATATACTATGCAATAGTAACAACAGAAGAGTAAGGGTAAGAAACCATCACCGAGTGTGCACCACTGTACCGACGTCGGATCGAAATACCCACCTGTAAGGATGTCGCATCTGTCTCCTAACTGCAAAAGAATATCAACCAGACCTAAGGAAGGTCCACCGGGTTAGTGTCTAACCTACCACTAATAACCACTAACTCCACATCCCACAAACTAATGCCATGGAGATCGGTTTCCCAAAACCGACTACCATAACTCGTCGGAAGTCCCAAAAATCGCACCGGGACTCCGTCGGGATCCACGAACTGTCCCGGAACACACCGACTCGTGCTACGAGTCACTCGCTACCACTATACATAAATAATCATCACGAAGCATCGTCGGAAGAATTCCGAACCGAACCCACGTTCCGTCGGCGGATTTCGCCGAGAAACGTGCCAGAAATCACTTTTCGGTTTCCACAAGGGCTTGGGGCCATGGACAATCAGTCCATAGGTTATCCATTGCCCGCACATGCTGCCAACAGTAGCCACGATGAACCAAAATGCATAAAAGCCCACCCGATTACCCAAAATCACATTATTTTATGTGATTTTGGGGCTTTTATGACTCGCTAGCGCGACCTGAGGGTTATTTAGCCGAACCGAGACACCCGTTGACAGGTCTCGGGGTGCTGGAGGCCATGCTCACCTTTCGGAGCACTTCCGGCTACTGTGGCACGTGCACGAGCGACGCGAAAGTTAGCGAAACAGCGCGCACAGCGCATAAATCGCGTCAAACTCGCTAACCAGGGAATCTCAGACCTAAACGAAGGTGAGCATGATGTTCAGCACAAAAAGACGATGATCATGCTCACTTTCTTCATCATCAGGGTGCCTTCGGATCACCGAAACCGCTATCCGAACCTTAAACAGTACGTAGAAACAGTACTAATTACACTCACCGGAGCAGGGCTTGCACAACTTGGCCGGCGGTGGCCGGACGGCGGGCGTGCCGGAGGCAGGCGGGTACGGGCGACGGAGGGATGCCGGGGCGCGCTTCGGCCGGCGTCAGGAGGCGGCGGCAGCGACGGGCATTAATGCCCTAGCCGCACGAAGTAGTGGGGAGATCGGCTTCAGCTTGGCCGGCGGCGAAGCGCCGGCGACGGGGAGCTGGCGGCGGACGAATGCGGCCAACCTGGGACTGCTGGCGCTCACGCTAACCGGCGGCGGAAGGCGGCGGTGGCTTGGAGCTCAGGCGCGACTACCCGAGCTCGGCTCAGCAGAGGGTCGCGGCGGCGGCGCCCAAGGCGTGCGGCGGCGACGGCGGCCAATTTGGCCTGACGCCGGGGTGTCTTCGGTCACGAGGGAGGTCGGCGATGTGTTCCCTGTCAGCAGCGACGCGGGGGAGGCGATGCGGCCATTCCTCGGCTCGGGCTGGAGTAGGCGGCCCCAGAGTTCACGCGCGGCGGTCGGCGGCGCCCGGGGACGACGAGGAGGGGCGCCGGAGGTCGCCGAAGATGCCAGGAGAACGGCGCGGCCGGCGGGAAGCAGCCGCGGCGTGAGGAGGCAAGGATCACCCAGGCTTGGCCTGGGTGACTGCTGTTAGCCACAGGAAGCTAGAGCGGCTCCGGCGGCGCTCGGGGACGGTGGAGGCCGGTGGCGACGGTGCCGGAGATGGGCCTCGGCCAGATAAAGGAGCTTAGTCACGAGTTGGTGCCATCTGAACTCAAGGGTTGAGGAAGGTGGTGGCTAGGTGGAGAGGATGGTGGAGGAGAGGCCGATCCAGGTTTTCGGTGGCCGGGGACACTCGCCGGCGGCCGGGGCATGCGTACGGGGTGGACAGGGGGAGCTGAGGCGACTAGGAGTGCTAGGGTTAGCCGAGGAATGGATTAGGGTTAGGGTTTCACATGGGAAACCCTAAAGCTACTATATATACATCGAGGTTTAATTGCCGCTTAGTCCTCCGAAGACAAATATTTTTAACCCGGACCCTGCCCGTGCGTGTAATATGCGAGTACGCACCCCGACGTTCGAAATCTCGTGAAACGGCACATAAAATGTTAGATCTTTTCGCGATTTCTCCGTTTTGCTAATTTTGACCTCTAAGCGAAAACTATGCAAATACTAGAGATTCGTCTGTCGGATTTTCGATCCGGCTGCACCATCGCGTTCACACGTTGGGGGCATCAAAACTGCAATCTTGTTTCATCAGATTTGATCACAGATTCGCGACAGAACCCATCTGCTCTCTAACTAATCCATATATCACACATATACTAATGTGTAAACCAATTAAACCAAGTTTCGCATTTGAAATCGACTTCCCTACCACTAGTAGGGACCCGAAATATTCTTCACCCTACTCTAGGTCACAAGCAGGGAGCACGAGGAGCTTTAGAATGCACGAATAGCAAAGAGCGAAAACCCTCTTTTTGATAAAACTTCTTTTTCTCGAAAATCGTGCATTAGATCTAAAATCCGTCAATACCATTGGTTCCAGAATAGCTGAACCGATCGAAACGAGCTATTGGATCGCTATGAACGGAGTCTGATACGCGCCGAAAGCCGACTCTACTCCGTGTCTTCTCCGAAAAATCGGAGTTACTATTCACTTAAGTAAAAACTATTAATCGCGTATCTTTTTCATTTTAGCTCATTTTCTCCTGAAACTTGACGAGTGCTTATGTAATTAAATTACACACAGGAACATCGTCAATAGAGAGTTAAGTTGCACTGCCAAAAACTCAGTCCTTCTATTATTCCCCCCTTAAAAGAAGTTTCGTCCCCGAAACTTAACCACGTACCCACCATTATCAAATTTTAATTATTGCTCCACCAGAGCAGTATCACCCTTGAGTACTGGTCAATTACATTTGGATAGATCAATCTCCAAAGAAGGGGAGAATAGGATTGCGGTTCCACTCGAACAAAACGAGGGAAAACGTACCAACCCAAAATCGACGGACCAAAATTCACCGGGATCAACACCATCCTATAACCTGCGGACAAAGACAGTCCCGCGACCAGGATTATCAGATCCCAAATTACCAACTCTGAGATAAAAATTCTCCACTCAGAAACTCTAGATCTACTCTACCTTGGTCCGCATACCAGTAACCGACTCGACTACGTCGAACGTTCACGTAGAAGAGACACGAGTCAACACCACAAGTCTGGAGTGTATTTCATAGGCCGAAATGACGCACTCTGACTAGCCAACAACGTCAACCTGCTCACCACAGTCTCCCACCAGTAACCCCACAAACTGCCAAAACCGCCATCAACGGAAAGTCACCTGCGACAATCTATAGTCCTAGGTCCAAGACCTCACTTTCCACCAACCAAAAGATCCAACTGACAATACCAATTGAGCTAGACAATTTTGTCTCCTCAAACTTAATCTGGTACCAACAGTCCATCAAAAGCTCTTTGCAAGTCCATCACTTGATGCACAGGTCGCCAATCGCACATGCGATAAAAACCATCGATGATGCTCAACACCTGTCTCTACGAGACCCTGTCGCTGCCGTCCTACAAGGGACCCTAGCGATCGATGTTCCCAGCAACATCCAATTACCTGTCTCATTGAGACCTAGGCGCACTTGTCACCAATTTGACTGGACAAGCATGCCATTTCAAGGTTTGCACGTTAAGCCGAGTCGCAAACCTTAAATGCTATCACATACAGTGACAATCAAAGCCAACAACCAGGCTCAAGTCACTCAACGACTGTGCTTCAGAACCTCCCGACAAACAGACCGAGACTACTAACCAAACAAACCTTTTAGTTGTAACAGGTACAACTAAAGAGCTAACAAGCACCCAGACTCGAACCAGGGTCAAAACTCTTTTTCAGTGACGATAAGTCAACTGCGCAAAACCTGCCAGGAAAAACCCAAAACTCACTATGTTGTCAAAGATGACAAGCACTCAAACTTTCTCACAAGACTAACAAGAGAAAACACCGAACCAATCCAAAAGTCCCAAACAGGGAAAGGGTATTTCGTTCCAACTTTCAACAGTATATTGTCTATAGCCAATGTACTTACAAAAAGAAAAGCGAAATATCCAAAGATCCACTATGGGAAGACGACACGACGAAGTATCAAACTACTTGGTACATCTTTACTGAACCAAAAGTTCACAACAAAACCCGTCGAAACGTCGACTTTGCGAGTCAATGTTCGAAATCAAATCGACCCTGAACCGACTCACTAGGAGTCGCAAAGCTTTCAACATCCGAAAGCTATTAGCAACACTAACAATGCAGTCGCCTAAACGACCGCTATCCAAACCATGGGCTATACCCTAGTAGACCCACTGAAGTCGCGACCATAACTGGTGTAAGTACCGTCTCCGTAGAGACACTCACAGTAGCTCTCGTGCCTTAAGTAGAGAGAGTGGCCTAGGCGTCGGCAGTTAAGACACTCGCGTAGGCCCGAAGACCACCTGGCCCTTCAAGGCCCCACCTGACAGGAACGGCAACACCTGGTGAATCATCACCCCGCCACTCGATGTCCGTATAAGTACACCGCCACTTAGACACAAGCCTGTGCGAAAATCGTGGCACATGTGGAAATAACAGTGCACTCCGAGTTTACCCAACTCGAATGCAAACCAGGACACAAGTCCAAACCCCGCACTCACGTGCCTATATACCGTAGGTCTTCCTATGGGTCAACCTAACAAATGGTTCAGTTTCATTTACTTTTCAAAACAACCTGTGAATGGTGTTGTGGTTGTAACTTGGCTCTGATACCACTTTAATCTGTCACGCCCTGAAGTCCTTTTTAGTTTGAAACACAGCGGAAAAGTGTCTAAATTTTTTTTTTCTGACCCCAGGGTATGCCAGATCCGCCACAAATACAGGAAATCCACTGTTCACACGGACAGAGTCTCCCCTGTATTTGCACGGCGCCACACAAGTACAACAAGTAAACCGAAAACAACCACAACTATATGAATATAGAGATAACTATACATTCATACATTCACCATTCACATCACAGATTTACATTCAATGTCTAAACATACATCCACAGAAAACCTTTTGAAACTGTTCCCTATTCGGAAACTTATATCTTTTAAAAACGCTACCACGAGGGGTAGAAAACCATTTTCCCTTTTCACAAAATCCACGAATTCTATAGTTCATTCAAAATCACATGAATTCGAATAACATAAACCAACTGAACCATGTAATATCAAAGCTATTAATAACAAAAGTAAACAGGGTAGGAACTAAACCGATAAACTGGGTCGGAAGCTCTAGCGACCACTACGAACGTGTCTCACATCTCGTCTCAACTCTCACCGCCGGCGATACCTGAAAAATGGTGGGGAAGGTGAGAACAAGTAAACATGTCTCCCCTCCCAGTGGGTACCGCAAGCTGATGAAGGCGAGGAATACTCACCGGATCAGGAAGAGGTAAACAACAATATGGTAAACAAATACAGATGCTGATACGAAGAAACTACAGTAGCTATAACTGATAACTGAGCAATAAATAAAACTGCTACTGTAAGGAATGCAAAGCTGAGTATGCCTCAAGGTAACCAAACCAAAACTGTACCCAATCTGGTGCCTGCTATATTGGTCCGCATACCTCAAGCGCTGCCTGTCACTGATCTGCACCGACCTGATTTACCCGCCCCACAGGATGACCATCCGGATAAGCACACCTCCGGTTGGTGGCGAAACCGACCCGGTGTTGTCAATACCCCCAAGTGCTGTGGCTAAGTGTCTGCCACCACGAATGACGCACCTCGCACGGGGAATTTTAATCTTTTGGTTCTCCCGTGGGGTAGTATTCATGATGTAGATTAAAGTATGTGTATGTATGGTTATCAGGTATTGCGGATCCATGGCTTCCAATAAACGCAAGCGTCTATTGTTAATTACCCCTATAGAATATTAGGGCACCTTCGATTAAGAGACCTCTGAAATGCTGAAGATAAACTGGAATTGGACAAAAGGAAATTCATAATTTATTGCTCAATTACATGGCTTTAACCGAGGGCATACCCTCAGTGTACATGAATAGAGCGTAAAGAAAATGTATTTTTCAATTGTATCTTAGTTATATATTCTAAGATACCCAATATATGGTCAAATTAATTTTGTNGTAAGTTCAAGCCGCGCCGTGCCTAATGGCCCCGTGGTAGTCAACATCCCCACTCGAGGAATGAGCCTCCCCCACGGCATTCCATTTCGGCGCTCACTTCGTACATTTGCGAGCATCTGTCGCTAAGCTGTTCGGGAGTGCTGGCTTGGGAGGGAGCGACCCCGCAAGCGTGTGCGAACGCGCACAATGGCATGCAAGCCATAGTCCATAGTACCAATCTCACAACAGCATCATGTCCCTGACATGGTATCTCAACTCAAGCCACTCCGGAACGCGGGGCTTGGGGGGCGCGACCCCCGCAAGCATGTACGAAAGAGCATAATGGCATGCTAGCTATAGTCCAGGGTACAAATATCTCAACGACATCATGTCTCTGACATGGAATCTCAACTCGACCCAAGGTCGGCACTGTAGTACCCAATCATAAGTCACTATCAACAACTTGTTGATATGATTCTACCAATAACTAGTATAACTTGACAAGTTAAAGCTTTACATCACACTCGTGATTCTATCAGGCTATACCTGGTCAGTGATTCACAACCTCTCACTACTCCTTACACAGAAGGAAAGTGGTTTACTAATGTTCTGTTCAAAGACTCATGGCACATATCCTGTAGTCCAATAAATCTCTACTCGACTATACAAGTATGTTATCATATCCAAATCTAGTTATCTACTAGATTATATTCAGTTGTATAACATTCGAGTTATGCTTTCATGCTCAATTCTAGTTGTTTAACTAGATCATATATCGTAACATGAATTTCAAACAAATCTATCATGTGAAAGTAGGAATTAACAGGTCAATACAAGTAAGGAAAATAAACGACGGAACACTCTTCACATGATCTCTATGCCATTCACGATGTTACCATGATATGAGCATACTCAAATAATTACCTTTACGTGATGTATTCAGAGTTTAACCAAGATACTAATCATATCAATTGGCATAGTCCAATTCTAGGTACATCGTTCCCTTTTATTGCTCAGCTGAGCTAAATGGTACCTTCACGATTTTACCATCATATCTACTTGAATGACAACCAGTCCAATTATTTATGCGAGCTACGAATATCACGAATATATAGTAATCCAACAGATAACCATGTGGAGGGAACTAATCATGAGTTTTCCAGTACTGTTAGGAATGCGATCATATCCAATATGATCTACACATGAATGCGTGTCTTAATGCCATGAACTATACATATATTCACAAGAATACGTAATAGCTTCAACTCATATGTCAAAGGAAACATAGAGGGAAATTCACCCATTTCGGGAAAGTCCGACCCACCTATCACCAAGCTCAATCCAGCCAAAAGGAGTCCCGAACCCTGCTCAACGGAGTCTCGACGCTGCTGAAAACGAAACACGAAAAGCGCATCAAAACTACGGCCGAAATGTCCAATTTCGGTACAATTTGCACTTAGTACAAAGTAATAACTTGAATCCCTGTTTTGGGTTCAGTTAATACCTCAAATTAAGCTTCTAAAAGCCTTTACACATCAGCCGGAGATACTCCGAAAGTCCGTTGCAAGCTCGCTGCGAACAATTTCCAAAACGGCATCATAGTCGTCAAGTATCAATAGATATAGTCGGAATCTTGAAAATTCAGTTTCCTCACAGCAATTTCAGCTTACCTGTAGTTGGAACACCTTCCAAACCAGCCTCCCAGGTCACCAAAAGAGTTTAATGTGATTCGCAAACCTGCTGGGAAGAGAAAAGCTCAAACTGCATCAATTCGCTCGATTGATCCGCGTATAGGCCGAAATAACTTCATAAATAATGGAACATCTCCAATAAGCTTCAAAGTAGCTTAGCCCAGGTCTAAGGAGGTTCAATCACAGCTAATTAACTCATATTTAATAGCTGAATTCTCAGTTTAAGTCAGTTGGAAGCAAAAACTCAAAATCACAAATCAAATCGACGAATAGAACGCCGATAACGGAAAAATCGAGTCGTTTACCTTTTCAAGCTTCCAACCAGCAACTCACTGGTTTGGTGCTGCGAAAAACCTTCTAAAATACCCTCTCACACGTCCACAAAGGCTCAGCGACACTCGCCAGCAGCAAAGAACAAGCGAGGCGACGAAATCGAGCTAAATCATTGATTTCAATGTAGAGAGAGAAAACTTCTAGAGAGAGAGGGAGAGAAGGTGAAGGAAACCCTTCTCTGGACTCTAGCAACATCCACAGAGCTCCTGGAGTCGTCCTGGGATCAAATAGATAGGGATAGAATATGAAATTACCAAAAAACCCTTGCTGCCACGTTTCTGGCATTGTGTACCGGTACACGATGTGGCTGTACCGGTACAGCAAGCAGAAAAACATTGATTTCGCCAGATTAATGCACTTTCTTACTTTTAACCCTCCAATCACTCTCTAACTTGTCCAAAAAACTTATCCAAACCCTTTAGAATGTGTAGGGCAGTTTTATGTACCTTTTCCCACGTTCAAATTTCGTAATTGACCAAATTCGAAGCATTACAATTGATAATGCATTTGCGATGCACTTTTCCATTCCTAGTTACTTACTTACTCTAGTAACTTATCAAAAACCTTTCAATAGTTTTGCAAAAGTCATAGACCAGTTCCAAAAGCCGATCCACCCCTCGAACTTACCAAGAGGCTCAAGATTCAGTATATTACAATTAGTTTCCTTTCTCTCTACTTATTGTTAGAATTTAGCTGCTGTTGCTCTGATATCTCTAGTTGTCTTACTTCTACTTGCTTTCATATCTCTATGGTTGTAGACGCCTTATATGTGTAGGCATATGGCGGGTCTGGGCATGCACCAGGCGTGCCTATGCCGGGTTTCGGGACATGACACATTAATTTGGTATTAGAGCCTAGGGTTGAGTCTTAGTGGACCTAGCAGCCCTTAGGCCGGTTAGACTATAGGAAATAGGCTCGTGAGAGACGAGGTCTATTTGATTCGTAAGAGAAAGTATCATGATTGGGTTCTGTGATAACTCTAAAAATGTTGGAGTTGATCGAAGTGTATAGCTTCTAACTTCATGAAGGGTTACGTTGGCGGCCGACAACATAACATCGGGAGTTAGTAGTAAAGAGCACTTCCTTACTTTCGCATGATTTGGTTACTTATTTGTTGAGCGGGGTTGCGATAGCGTGGGTTTTACTAACTTGCGCTTTCATGATGTTTTACTGTTATGCCGATGACACACTCTAAGTCTGTTGGGGCGTACAATGCGGCAAACTTGGAGGAGTTGGAGACCTCTGTTACCTCCTGTAGCACACTGGACCTTTGCAAATTGCGAGGTTCGAGTGTTCGATATGTATTCCGAACCTTTCCACACTTGGTGGAGGGCCGTCGATGTATACCGGCCTAAAAGTTCGATCTCTAGAGTTTTGGCAAGTCCTGAGAGTTTTCACTCTCGGGGATCGTAAAGGCTGAGCACTGAGTTCCCGCGGGGAAACTTTAGAGTTTACCTATTTCCGTGTGGAAGGGGAGAAGATCACCATGGATTTCGTGACAGGATTGCCTCGCTCCCAGGCCGGGCATGATGCTATATGTGTCACGCCCCGGGACCGGCGGAGGCCCTCTCGGTAGCGCGCCCAGACACGCCATATGTCAGCACATATAAGGCGTCTACAACAACAGCAGAAAATAAAGCCAAAAGATGATATACAACTAGAGATATCAGAACAAGTGTAAATCTATCATCTATAATAAGGTGGTAGAAAAATAGACTAAACAATAAAAGTGAGTCATAAAGTTATACAATAACAATCTCCAAAAAAGGGTACACAAAAGGGTGGTCTCTAAACATGGATACATCTCTCAACCTCTCCAAAAAGAAAACAACGAGAGGTAGACCACCTATCAACGCGTCCCTCGATAGCAAGCTAGCTCGAGGCGATACCTTTTCCACGGTCCCTAGCCTCTCCCGACGTGGAAGGTTCTGAAATAAGACATAAAATAGAGGGCGTGAGAACTATAATTTATAGTTCGCAGTGGGCAATTACTGACCTCAGCTCAATGCACCACTGGCCCCAAAAGAAAAGGGTAAGTCCGAAAAGCAACAATAATAATAAATAGATTGCATTTATGAAAGCATAATTAAAATGCTAAGCTACTATGTCGCAAGTAAATATGATGTCAATGTGTTGTACATTTACTTTATCAAAATGAAGTATGTCCAAGCATGACTAATATGTCCCCACATCACGAGCTAGTAGGTATCATGATCCAATATATCAATATATGATGAATATGCTCTATCATGATAGCCAAGTATACTATGATGCGACCAATAAAACTATCATGTATACTACAAGTCCCAACACTATGCTATAAGCATGTCAAAGTAATCAAACTACTAAGCCTATCTAGTAGTGATTATCATTTTCCGGTTCAATGTCATTGTTTAATCATGTTCTAGGACCTACATAAATGTAGTCCAGCTTGTGCCACCTAAGTGTCGGTGGTAGCTCCAGCATTCCTACTCTAGGAATGAGTCTATCACTCCCGACTCCGTAGGTTTCTCAATACAGCACAAGCGAGCATAAGTCGCGTAGGCCAACTCCGGAGTGCCGGCTTGTAGGGAGCGACCCTCAAAAGCATGTGCGAATGAGCACAAATGGCAAGCAAGCGTAGTTAATGTCTCAAGTTCCCAATCGTCATGTCTCTAACATGGTAATAGTCACTAACATCTCGAAGATCTAGTTCAATGTCACAATGTGAAGTTCCAACATTCACTATGTCTAGTGCCCCTTTATGACACTTAGACATTTCGATGTTCAAGCATGTTCTAATTCTCTCAATGGCCCTATCCGTTAGGTACACAATAACCTAAGCTCAATGCCGCTTAATGACATTAGCTCTCTAATTCGCATGCCAATCTAGTCCAATGCCCCTTTATGGCATTATAATAGTTTCATGTCCAACTAGGGTTTAAGTCCAATGGCACTTTACATATATCAATACTACTATATAAATAGGAACCCAAGTCTCCCATAAGAATGCTAATGCACACATAAGCCTCACATGCAAGTTCTCTACTTCATAGAGGTCTGAAAATACAATGTATGTAACATAGGCATTTAAAGCATTCTAAAATTCATAAATATTACATCTAACATGATTATGCATGCTTTCTTATTTTACGATACTCAAATCATCACAAATGAGATTTTCTCATTGTGTGGCTAGGTCAAACCCACCGAAGCGTCTCGGAACCCTTCGTAAGCTCAAACGAAGTTGTCCCCTAGTCCTCTAGCACCCTAAAGGTAAGGAAAGAAGAGAGAAACGAACGTTACGAACAATCCCTAGCTCGATCTTTAACCGTCTTAAGAAAAGGGCCAAAACTCACATTCAATGAAGAAATATCTTCTTAAGCTCCAAAAGAGAGCTAGAACCCTTCCAATCCAACTTAATGGAAGATTCTAATCCAAGAGATTGAGCCCCAAAAGACCTAAATCAAAAATGCCCAAAATCAACCCTAGGTTTCCATTCTAGGGTTTTATCTCAAAAAAACCTTCAAAAACCAAATCTAGAGGAAAAGATCTTGCTACTAACCTTTTAGAGGCTTCAAATAAGGTTCAAAGATCTCAAACTTTAAAGATCTTCCCTCAACCAAGCTTCAAATCCAAGCTCCAATGGTAGGAAAGCCTCCAACAAGCAAAACAAGCAAAAAGAGAGGTTTAATCCACCAAAATCCAAGTTAAAAGGAGATCAAATCCAAATGGAAGGCAAGGAAGAGCTTCTCTTACCTTATCTCCACTGATCTCAGTATAGGAAAGAGCCCTAGGGGCGTGGGTGGTGATATAGAAGGCCACAATTACAAAAACACCCCTGCAGTTCAAACTGCTCAAAATCTGCCAAAGTGTACCGGTACGCGGGAAAGTGTATCGGTACAAATCCCGCGAAAATGCAAACCCGAGGCTCGGGTTGGCAAAAAACAGAAGTGTACCGGTACAACCATCAAGGTGTACCGGTACAAATCATATATCGGTACAACCAGCGACTTGTCACCGGTTTCACCATGTGCAGAGTGCAATCTGAGGGCTGCCTAAGTCCATCCTTTTAGTGACCTTAGCGCTATATAAAATACCATATTCCTCGGGATGCGAGCCATGGGTCGGACCACTGTCCACGACCCTCCAGAAAATCTGGAAAAACTCAAAACACAACTCAAACACTCGAACCTCGCAATTTGTAAAGGTCCAGTGTGTTACATTCACCCCTCCTAAAAAGGAGTTTCGTCCGCGAAACTCAAAGACAGAGTACCTCAAGCCTCCATCTGAAAAAGATAGGGATAGCGCTCCTGTAGTGCGCTCTCCAACTCCCACGTGGCCTCGCGTTCTGTCACGCCCCGGGACCGATACCAATTTAGGCCGGCCCGAGCACGTCAAACAGACGCCGAACGGACAGAGTTTTTCCTGTCCGCCAAAGGCTCATCACATGTACATTTTCAAACAAGAAGTGCACTAGCGGAAACATACAATTACGGCTTACACGAGGGTAAGCAATAGCCACGAGTGACGTAATAGGATAACTATGCAACTACACAAGTACTATGATTTATTTTGATCACATACATGTATCCCTTTTCATTCTTGATTCTTTGCATTTCATTACATTATATTGCTTGCATCATTTCTTTTTACATCACATTTACCTCAAAATGAGCTTTACATTCTTTTCTTTACATCACTAGTCATCAAATACAAAAGATGAACATAGGGTACTCTACTAACAAAATATAAACCCAACTCAACTCTGGTGGCCTCTGTCTAAGGCGCGATACTTTTACCTCGGTCGCTCGCCGGCTCNCATTCTTTTCTTTACATCACTAGTCATCAAATACAAAAGATGAACATAGGGTACTCTACTAACAAAATATAAACCCAACTCAACTCTGGTGGCCTCTGTCTAAGGCGCGATACTTTTACCTCGGTCGCTCGCCGGCTCGTCGGTCCCGACTCTGTGGAAATAAAGAGGGGGTAAGAACTACAATAAAGTTCCCAGTGGGTTCGGCCTCAACTTCACCGACTTTCCCACTAGGACTAACTCAGGCATAATAGAAAGGATAAGCTGAATGTAGTAACCAATCTATAATATGATGCTAATATGCCTGAACAATAAGCAGAAAATATACTCAACATTACATATGCAGATTATGCAAGTTCTTTGTTCTTTATACTTTACACTTTATCTTTGTTCTTTGCTCTTTATTCTTTAATCTCACGACTAACCCGGGGGTTTCGCCTCATTAACTTGCTTCACATTAAGTCCATCATCGCAGGAACTCACCCGCTAGGACCGTCCTTCCGGTTTACTCCAACCCGTGATGCAAAAACTCCGGAGCGCATCGCCCGAGGGGGAGCGACCGCCCTCGAGCACGAAACTCGTAGCAAGTATGATCGAATCCTTAACTCAAAGGATTGTATGTTCAATCTTGACTTTACACTAACTCTAGTGTTCTTTATTTCACTTTATGTTGCCACTCTAGCAATCGTTGTTCTTTACTTTTCTTTTACTTTTGCTAACTCTAGCAATCATGTTCTTTACATTTCTTTACCTTTGGCTATCTTTAGCATTCTTGTTCTTTACACCCCACTTTGCTTTCACTTTAGTCATTAACATTATTCTTTACATCACATTGATTCTTTGCCTTACACTACCTCTAGTGTCACTTTACTTTACATTATCAAATGCCACTCGATCTACGTCATTGTGTCACTCTGTTCTTTCGCCTCACTTTGGTGCTCACATTTTCTCTCATGCATACATATACGGTTTTTGACATTCATAAGGTTCTCAACCATCTCATTATGCAAGTTGTACTCACAATCATGCAACATCTCATTTTTTTCTCATTACTTTATCCTAAAATGCATGCAATAATGTATAAACATATGCTCAATTGAATGACACATTAGGCATAGAGGGAAGTTCAACGAGTTTGAGAAGCACTACCCACCTCGTAGGTTCTCAAGCAACTCCCTTTCCGCGGTCCCTAGCCTCTCCCGGCGTGGAAGGCTCTGAAAAACATCGAGAAAAGAGGGCGTGAGAACTATAATTTATAGTTCCCAGTGGGCAATTACTGACCTCAGCTCAAGCTCCACTAGGCCCCAAAGAGAAGGGTAAGTAACGACAATAATAATAAGCAATAAAGAGCGAGTATAAGAACTGCTGAAAGAAAGCATAAATGAAATGCTATACTACTATGTCTCAAGTAAGCATGATGTCAAAGTATAGAACATCTACTCTATCATGATAAGTATGTCCAAAGCATGACTATTAAGTTCCAATCATAACCGACAAGTAAGTATCTCGATGCAGTATGTCCATACGTAGGGAATGAGCTCTATCAAGCAACCAAGTATACTACAATGCAATAAATGAAACAAGCAAGTATACCTAATGTCCCAAAGCTATGTCGTGAGCATGTCAAAGTAATCCAACTACTAAGTCTATCTAGTAGTGATCATTCGTTCTCAACACCGTGTCGATTTCCATTTTCAATTAAGGACCTATCAAAGGTAGTCCAGCTTGTGCCGCCTAAGTGCCTGTGGTAGCCCAACATCCCTACTCTTGGAATGTGTTTGTCCCACTCGACCCCGTAGGCTTCTCAATACCGCACGAGCAAACATAAATCCCGTAGGCTAACTCCGGAGTGCCGGCTTGTAGGGAGCGACCCTCACAAGCATGTGCGAATGAGCACAAATGGCAAGCAAGCATAGTCCAAGTCTCAAGCATCCAATCCTCATGTCTCTAACATGGTATAGTCACTAGCATCCCGAAGATCTAGTTTAAGTCACAATGTGAAGTTTCAACATTCGTTACGCCTAGTGCCCCTTGACGACATTTAAACAATTGAATATTCAACATGTTTCCAAATCCCTCGATAGCCCTATCCATTAGGTTCACACATGTCCCGAGCTCAATGCCGCTTGATGACATTAGCTCTCTAATTCACATACATTCTAGTTCGATGCCTCTATATGGCAATTTTTGTCATATTTCATATCTCAAATAAACTTAAGTTTAAATGCATGAATCAAAGCTCATTTACACTATAGAAGCATGAAACCAAGTTTCACATAGAATGTTAAATGCAATCATAGATCTCTCAAGCACCTCTCTACTACATAGAGGTCCAAAATTTCATCACATATAACATAGGCATTTTAAGCATTCTAAAAATCATAATAAATACATCTAACATGAATATGCATACTTTTTCAATTAACGATACTCAAATCTTCACAAATGAGATCTTCCCATTGTGTGGCTAGGTCAAACCCACCGAACCGTCGCGCAGTGCCTCGTTTCGCGGAACGAAGTTGTCCACGAGTCTCAAAGTATCCTAAAAGTATTGAGCGAAGAGATACAAGGGCATTACGATCAACTATAAGATCAAATATTAACCAACAAGGCAAAAAGGGCTAAAACTCACCTAATGTGTAGAAAATTCCCCTCAAGCTTCTAAAGAGAGCTAGAATCCTTCCAAAGCAATCTAAACCAAGGTTCTAATCTCATTAGATTAGCTCAAAAAGCCTCCAATCAAAAAGCCCCAAATAAACCCTAGATTTCCCATTCTAGGGTTTCATCTACTAAAAATCCTCAAATCAAGGTCTAGGGGAAGGAAATGAGCAACAAACCTCCTTAGAAGCTCCAATCCAAGCTCCAAGGGTGAAGATCTCCTCCTTTGCAAGCTCCAAGCCCAAGCCTTCAAGCACCAACAAGGTAGGAAGAGGAAGAGAGACAAAGAAATGCTCCAAGTCCAAGCTAGATCCTCCTCCTCATCTTCTTCTCCTTCTTATTCTTCTCCTTCTTCTCTCTCTAACAAGGGTATGGAGGGAGTGTGAGGAGAGAAATGAGAAAGAGAGAGGGTGGAGTGGTCATATAAGCCATCTAATGTAACAAAATCCCAAGAGGCCCCTCAAAAATCCAATATTGCAACAGCCCGGTCTGGGCAGTTTTCGCCCAAAGGGATCGGTCTCTCCTTGCAAGGGACCGATCTCTCGTGTCGAACCTGAGAAACCAACGTTCGGGAACCGGTCTCTCCCCGCGCGGGACCGGTCTTTCACTACGTAGACGCGCTCGGGGACCGGTCTCGCCCGCCAGGGACCGGTTGCCTCACCGGCTGCGCAACACTGTTCACTGGGGGACCGGTCTCTCCTAAGAGGGACCGGTCCCCGAGAGTGAAAACTCTCAGGACTTGTCCAGAACTCAGGTTTTCGAACTTTTTGGATCGGAAAATATTTTACGACCCTCCACCAAGTGTGGAAAAGCTCGAAACACATCCAATCACTCGAACCTCGCAATTTGCAAATATCCAGTGTGTTACAGTAAATCTCGGTGTGATTTTTATTTTCCGCATTTATTTTTTTCGCATTGAGATTTATGCTTTTTGGTTATTACACCTATTCACCCCCTCTAGGTGTTAGATACAATCTAAATAGATTCTCAGGCTCCTTTAAAACTTTCAAAATTATAGAAAAACCCCCAGTCAAAATCCGATTTTTTTACTTTCCCTCCCTGTCATTTAAAAATCTACACTTTGCCCCCTTGTAAAATGAAAAATGTTCACAGGGGGTACGGTGTGAACTATAATGATAAAATAACCATTTTGCCCTCACCATTTTGCCCCTCATCTTGTTCACAGGAGAGAAGACTGAGGGCATTTTTGGCATAAAAAATATTTAATAATATTTTATAAACGAAACCCTAACGGATTACTAACGGCAGGGGGTGAAGTGAATATTTTTTATTTTACAAGGGTGCAAAGTGTAAGTTTTTAAATGACAGCGGGGTAAGTGTAAAATCGGATTTTGACAGGGAAGTTTTATGTATTTTAGTCAAAATTTTATTATTAAAAAAGTAAAGCAAAATATACAATTTTTCCTTTTTTGGTAATATTCCAATTCAACTGTATACACCTGTTTGGCTTGGTTGGAGAAGTAATTTATAAAGAATTGATTTTAGTTTGGAGAATTAATTTTAGTTAAAATTGTACAGTATTTGGTTGAATTTAGTAGGAAAGTGATATTTCTGAAGTGATTTTGTAAAGTTATTTCACAAATTTTTATTTACTATTTGCAATTTTTTTTTACTAAATTTTATTTTAAAATTTAAAATTAAAATATAAAATATAAAATATGAACTAAAATTTAAAGTTGATATTTGAATTTAAATTTAAATTTTAAAATTTAAAATTTGGTATTTAGAATTTAAAATTAAATTTAAAATTAAATTTTAATTTCTAATTTGAGTCTAAAATTAAAATCAAATTTTAGGGACTAGATTTAACCTACTTCTGAGTTTGGAGGCTTTGTTAGAAAAGTAATTCTAAAAATTAAAATCATATTTTTAAAAGAGGTGACAAAATGCTAGGGGTGTAAACGGATCGGATATGGTCAGATATTTGATGAAACCATATCCGCATCCATATATATATTTTTTTGATACGAATATGTGTTGGATGCTAAATTTTTATTATCATATATGCTAAAAACGGATTCGGATATAATCGAATATTTTTCGAATTCGAATATGGATCAGATATATATTCCGTTAATAATAAACATTAACATTTTACTTTACTTTCCTATACGATTTTTCCTAATTATATTTTTTTCACATATAAATATGTAATTTTAATATATAACTCATTATAAAATAAATGAATAACACGAGAAATCACCTTATTTTTTCACAAGATGTATTAATCATCCCTTGGTATCTTGATTGGTAATGAATTAGATGAGTAAACAAGAGAGATCAACTATAGAGGTAAGGAATTTGGGCAGGCCGGGAATTTGGGCGGGCCGGGCAGGCGAAATTGGGCCGGGGGATCTATTTCCCCTTTTTCGGATATTCGGAAAAATTTAACTCCCTAAAACTATATCCTTATTTGTATACGGCCGAATCTGGTTATTTTTTATTTGGATAAAGATATTATTAAATACAGGTGCAATTATTTTCGAATAATATCCGATCCGTTCTCACCCCTACTAAACACTTTATTAAAAAAAATCATATATATTTAGCAAATTACATCACTTTTTTTTAAAAAATAATATAATAAAAATATTTTTTAAAAAAATTATGATGAAATGGATAAATTTTAGACAAACAAGTCGATCATCTGGAGATACCACATTACTAATGTGATTACTACGGTAGAAAAAAGAAAATCTAAAATGCACCAATTATATTGCTGATGTGGTCTTTCCAACCAACTAAATTAATTTTCTTAGATTCACTCGTTGATTATTAGAAAAATATTTTTATTATATTTTTTTCTAATATAGAAATATGATTGAATAATTATTAATAATATGATGTATGTGTTATATAAGAGACTTACGTAATTTAGGACTTTTTTATAAAATAATCATCTAACATTTTATAATTTACGAAATAACCCTGCCAAATTTCTTTTAAAAACGGTGAATCGTTCACCCCGTTCTCTAATTTCTTTTAAATGCGGCGAATTTTTTACCGCTTTCTCCTATTTTTTTTAAATCGGTGAATCGCTCGCCATATTCATTAAAATTGTGCGTATATTATAAAGGAAATAGAAAAAAGTGAGATTATTAAGATTATATGTGGATCATTAGAATTTTTATCTGAATATTAGGGTTGTATAGATAGATTATTAGGATTTTTCAGGCTGTTGAGATTATATGAAATTATATAGATACATTTTTAGGATTTTTTTAAAATTATATGAAATTATATGGATAGATTATTAAGATTTTCAGATTATTTGAATTTTTAGGTTGTTAAGATTATATGTAATTTGTTAAAATTTTTATGTGGTTGTTAGAATTATATGTAAGATAAAGAAAGAAACAGTAAATAAACGAAAGGGTGGTGAATAATTTATTGACTTTGTGAAAAATAAGGAAGGTGGTGAATCGTTTATCGTATTTAATAAGACTCGGCGAAAATAGGGATTGTTTTACAAATTTTAAAATTTTAAAATTTTAAAGAGTTGTTTTATAAAAAAAATGTCCCGTAATTTATCGTATTTGTCGTTTCCTCGACAGCCGCACATTAATTTTCCTAATTTTATTGTTTATTTATTATTTATATTTATTTGTTCGAACCGCATATTCAGGCAGACCTGGGTCTCTCTCATTTTCTCCCTCAAAACATAAGAGCAGCCACGCCATCCGTTACCCTAGCTTATCCCACCGGAGCCATTCGTCAGTCGTCACACGACTGACTAATTTTCTGTGATGATGCGATGCCCCCGCTTGTAAGGCGTCCCTTGACTTAAAGCCGCTCCTGCGGAATACCTGCACACAAACTCGACAGTATCCCCAGACTCATTAGAGCGTCCGCTTTTCGCCACCCACATATGACATATATCCATTCGCTCTACTGCTCCGTCGTCTCGCGCTCCCCCGTCGAGCAAATGGAAACGGCGGTCGGCGTCCTCTCCCCGCTCAGGCCTTCGTCTTCTCCCACTCTTCCCGTCGTCAACCCTAAACCTATCCCTAGCAGAGTTTCTCGCCACTCCCTCTGTCTCCGGAAGGAGATTTTCGGGTGTGGCCTCCGCCCGCCTCGGGCCACTAACGGAAGCAAAAACGCCTTGAGATTGTCGCGTCGGCGAGTGGATGTTACATGCTCGGCCTCTTCAACTGCGGAAGCTGCCTCGGGTAATTTCCCCGTCCGTTTGGGCTTTTAGCTAGTGTTCTAAGCAAGCTTTTCGTGTGTGTTCTCGGGGAGGGCGGATGGGGTGGTGTTTGAAGAGTCGGAGAAATGGTTGGTATTCGATACGATTTTGTGTAATTACGTTCATGCATTAGCGGACGAACAAGTGATTTAAGTCTTGTCCAAACAAGTATGGTACCTAGGTATAACCCAGTCCATTTAAAAACCAGGTAGCTGCAGTTGAAAAAGAGAAAAAAGAAAAAAGAAGAAAGAAATGTTGAGCTGTGTTTTTTTGGTGTAATTTGTTCAATAATATGCGATTAACTAGGCATGATACCAAGTACTTAAAAGTAAACATAAATTCACTTCTTGGACGGGTGTCAGATAATCAATACTTAGTTCCCACTTGTTTATCCTATTTCCCACTTATTTATCCAATTTCCTGTCATGTAAGTACAACATTTTTATCTTATGGTCTGTTTAGATGTCCGAACAAGGTGCTGGCTGTTAATATAAGTAGAAGGTGTTTCATTGCGTAATTATATTGCTTTACATTGTCAAAAAGCCCTGGCTGATGTTTCGAGTGAGCAGAAATACTACCTGGATCAGTTGTTAAGGAAATCCATGTTTCCTTTCTATCTATGGTTAATAAAAACTGTTATTTGTGAGTAGGCATATGAAATTTACTGATTACGTGGTATATGCAAAGTTATCTTGAATTGGTACATTTCCTGCCAGTCTAATTTTGTTTTTATGATGATGAAGAATTTCATTCTGATGAAGGAATCTAGCTGGCCATCTGTATCTTGGATTATAAGTAATGGTAGCTTTAGTAATCTATGAAACAAACTGGAAAGTATATTATATTATTTTGCAAGAATTGACTAATGGCTTTATTTTTTGGCTTCTGCAGTTACCAAGAAAAAAGAAATGACAAGGAGAGATGTGCGGAATATTGCGATTATTGCCCATGTAGATCATGGGAAAACAACTTTGGTGGATGCAATGTTGAAGCAAGCAAAGGTAGAATCATCCACTTTACTTTATATATTCTGGTTATATGCTTCAAATCAGATCACAAGTTGGGTCCTTTCTCACCTCTGCACATGCTTTTCTTTCTCTTATCATCTATGCTTTTTGGTGCTATGAAACTAGAATGTTTATATCTTGGAAATTCAGATACTTCAAGTTCATCAGCATAATTTAATAGCCTGTAACTTTGACATACATGAGAATGGTATCTTTTTCATTATCTTCAATTGCATAAATATTTGAAGAGGAATTGACATATTCACATAAAAGTAATAGTTTTAATTAAAAAAACCCTATCCTTATCTTGATTAGGTAATTTAAATTCTTGAATTAACATGGAAATAGAAAGATGAAAATATCAAATTGAAAAATCTTACGCTTTTGGTGTCTAATTTCATGAAAAGGCGCCTTTGAATTGCTGAAAGTATAGACAGGCAGGAATGAAGGTTGCGAATGGACGAGATGTTTGGCTGAGTATAGATAGCTTGAACTATTAAAACATGCAGGTTCCTTCAACATTGATTGTCTTGTATTTCTTTTGTTCCCCAGGTTTTCCGTGACAACCAAATTGTACAGGAAAGAATAATGGACTCGAATGATTTGGAACGAGAAAGAGGAATCACAATACTTAGCAAAAATACATCAATATCCTACAAGGGGACTAAGATAAACATTATTGATACTCCAGGTCATTCTGACTTTGGTGGGGAGGTTGAACGTGTCCTCAACATGGTTGAAGGAGTTCTTCTAGTGGTACTAGTCAAACATACACTTTGATCAATTTGAATATGTGTAATCTCTGGGAAATCTCAACTACATATTGTTTTTGTCAATTATTTGGGTTTGCTTGCCCCTATTCAGTTTTAACTCATTACTTGTATATTTGTTTGTGTAGGAATATGTTGGCATGCCCTTTGCTAGTTGTTAAGTTTTCGAGCTTAATATTTTCAAGACTCGTGTTGATTCGGAGTGAATTATAATGGCATTACTTGATTTAAGAAAAAGTTTTTTCACAGTTCATGCCCTAGTTTTTCTGATGCTAAAACTTTTCAAGTTGTTTCCGGTGTCATTCAAAATTTAGCTCTTGCAGATTACACGATTGTTATCTATTTCATAGCACCTAGTCACTGACTTGCGCTTATATTGGCTATATTTTTGGGGTGTGGTATTTTATGTGGATATCAACGTTCTCTGATCAACATTCTCTGTTTGAATATTTCTGATAGAATTTTGCTTATATCAGAGAATTATAGAACCACACTATTGTTGGTCTTGCAGTATAAATTTCTGTATTTAAAAATGCTTCTGGTTTGTTAGAGCATCTTAGGATGCTTAGCCTCTGATCTATTGTCTCGTTCTCATTTGATGGTTGGATGCTCTTTTATGTAGGTAGATTCTGTAGAAGGACCGATGCCACAGACAAGATTTGTTTTGAAGAAAGCTTTAGAATTTGGACATGCTGTTGTGGTTGTCGTGAATAAAATTGACAGGTCTTCAGCTCGTCCAGATTTTGTAGTCAATTCCACATTTGAACTTTTTATTGAATTGAATGCAACTGATGAACAGGTAAATTTCAAGTTAATATGCTAGTAATTTGTCTTGTTAACTTGGTAGAAAAAATAAGAAACAAATTCTTCAGTAGACATTCTTACTATTTTTCTTTTATTATATACAGTGCGATTTCCAAGTGATTTATGCAAGTGGCATCAAGGGAAAAGCAGGACTTTCTCCAGATAATCTGGCTGATGATCTTGGCCCACTTTTTGAGGCTATTCTTAGATGCATACCAGAACCTCGTATTGACAAAGATGGTGCATTACAAATGCTTGTGAGTTGTTAATTGTCCTGCTTATGTCTTTTCAGTTTGCTTTATCCTCGAATCTGTATCTCCAGTTCTAGTGTACCGTAGAGAATCTATACTGCCAAGCTCCACATGCTCTATGGCCTTATGCTTTGTATTTATCATTCCTCAGCGTGATGCTGTATAACTAGCAACTTTTCTGAAACATTATCACTAATCGGAAGGAAATCATAGTGGTCCCAACCTCTGTTAAATGAGTCATCTCATGTTAGTGTTGGTAGTTTTGGCCATCTATGTGTGACGCGGGGAGGAGAATTTTTAGTTTATGGGGTATGTGATGTATATGAGTGTTATGAGAAATGTGACAAGGAAGTTTGGATTGGTTTGATGTTGATAAGGAGCACTGGTTATTCTTTTTCCTGTCGAAACTAGATGAGGACTGGAAACATAAAGGATTTGGGCTGTCTTAACATAATGGTGGTAGGGTAATGAAAAATGTTTGCTATGATAAATGCACTATGTCAACTGTCTATGATAAATCTGCTTGTTTAATATCATTATAAAGTTGTATTATTATTTCTTTGATTTTTTTAAGTGATTATGTGGTAATATAATCTCTTTTGATATACTATTAACAATTCTTTACTAGCATGCCAATGAAGCTTACTTTATTGCTTAGACTATCAGCAAGTTACTAATACTGACAAACGTATAGTGATTCCAAATCAGGTGGCAATGTATAATTTGTTGTGCTATTTTGGTTAATTTGAAGGTAACAAACACCGAGTATGATGAGCATAAGGGGAGAATAGCGATTGGACGACTACATGCTGGGGTTTTGCAGCGAGGCATGGAGGTGAAGGTATAAGTTATTCAGCTTTCTAGATCTTTTTTTCTGCATCAAATTTACTTGGAAGCTATGATCATCTGCTTATATAAATATTTCCATCATAATTACTTACTAGTGAAGGACCCGCGCGTTGCGGCGGGATGATTTCATAAAAATAAATAAATAAATAAAGTAAAAAAAGAGTCAATGAATTATATAAAAAAAAGCAATTGAAGAATAAGCAACTATTTCTGCAATAAAAATATAAGAATAAATTATAAGGACTAAAAAATAAAGGCAAAAACCATACGAATTTATTATCTTGACTATTAAAAAATAGTATTGATCCATGTGATAAAATTTTATATTTATTTGTTATATTAACTATTAAAAAATAAAATTAATTTATGCGATCAAATTTTACACTTGATATAGGCAAAAATAAAAAAAATGTTAAGAAAAAAAATAGAAAAATAAGAGAGAGAGAGGGAGTGAGAGTGTTGAGAGAAAAAAAAATAAAAAAAGAAAGTAAAAGAGTGAGAGAGAGAGTGAGAGAGAGTGAAAAAAAAAAAAAGGTGGGGCCCACCGTCCCCCCCAAAACCCGGGGAGAGCCTCTTTAGGCTCTCCTTTTATATATTGTATAGATCTTCAAAGGTCCTCACAATCACAAACTAAGATTTCCATCACATCAACATTTGAAACTTACTTTTTCTTTTGTGACTTAATATTTCTGTGGACATTTACCCTTGTTTTAACTTTTCTAGCAACTAACTTCAACCAGCTAAAAGTTCCCTTTAGACTTGCTATTGCTTTTTGGAACTAAATATGGATTCTATCTAAATCTTCGTTGTTGGACAAAGTGGTCTGTTGTATTTTGTTTAAACTGCAAAATTGATGCAACTTTAGTTTATCATTTAGTAATCCTAGTTGTAGTTTGTTATATGTGGAATAGTTATAATAAATATCCTGCTGTGGGTTAGGGAAATCAGTCATCCCATGTTTCAGCTCAGTTTGAAACAGCATACAAATTGAGAACTACATAAAAAAAAGGATATCTAATTTGAGCTGGATTACTGATCTTTGTAGTGCAAAATAGAAATCTGTAAGAGGGACGTCATCAAGGAACCATAATTAGGACTATCTGAGAATATAGCCGTAAATTATGGTGTATGTGTTCATACTAATTTATTGAAGTTTTAATTTGTTCGAGTCATGTTGTGTATATTTGTAATGGAATTTTATTGGAGTTTTGTTTGAGTCATGCTAAGTGTGTTTGTAAGGCATCAAAAGTGTTGACTCAAGTAGGAGAGACAAGGAGAGTAGATTTGACCAAGTCCCAGCTAATCAGATATGTTTGCCAGATTTAGTTGTATTTCTTCTTTTGCGCAGGTAAAGCAGTAAAGCTTTTATAATTTAAGCAACAGACACTTAACTAATTCTGGTTCTTCAATTTTGCTGTGATTATAACTTGCATTTTGTTTGTAGGTCTGTACGTCAGATGAAACTTGCCGATATGGGAAAGTAAGTGAACTTTTTGTTTATGAGAACTTCACAAGAGCTCCGGTTGAGAGTGTCGTAGCTGGTGACATTTGTGCTGTCTGTGGCATCACTGATATAATGGTTAGTGTCTTAGCTATCAAACAACTGCAGTCATTAAGCTGGATGCTATGTTATGGTAAGTTGTGCAAATCCTCATTTTGCAGATTGGGGAAACTATAGCTGATAAAAGTTCTGGAAAGCCATTGCCTACCATAAAAGTAGAGGAGCCAACTGTGAAAATGTCTTTCTCTATCAACACTTCATCTTTTGTCGGCCGAGAGGTATAACCTTTGTGGAAATTTATATTTTTGAATTTAATTTTAATTATTGCAGTATGCTGTTTTAGAGTGAAATTATAAAACGCATGTCATGGTTACAGCCCTCAGTTTTGCTATCTTATGTCTGCCATTTATCAATAGGTCTGTATGCAAGTTAAATTAATAGTCAGTATATGCACAAACCAAAAATTGAAATATGGGGTGGTCTTATTTGTTAATTATAGGGGCTAACTTGTACTTTAACTACAATGGTCGAAGGAGAAGTTACAAGATATACCAGAAATCCTCATAAATTGTTAAATTTGATTTATAAATGCTTACTGTAGAAAGTTTAATAGGTAAATTTTATCAGGACTCAGGAGTCCTCTTTAAAGCGCAGTTTCGACCTTTCAATTGTTACAGTCGGAGCTATAATCTTTGCATTCCATTGAATTTCTCTGTAATGCCTATATTATATTGGCAATGATGACTACTCTTTGAATTCTGATGTTTACATAACTGATATAATGACAAAGAGCAAGAAACATGACTAAAAATCATTGGGTTTGTAAATTTACTTTTCAATTTATAAAATCTGACATATAATATAATATGTTTATGTTTATACTGGTCATGATTAGGTTGAGAATGTCATATTATCTATTGAAATGAACATATTGTAGATGATATATATTATCTTTAGCGAAAATATGGCTTCATTCTTGATAAGTTAAAATGCTGAAAACCTTGGTATAAGTATCCGCTTTTGCACATTACCCCCTTGAAAATCCTCTATTTTGCCCCCTTGAAATTTAAAATTGTAGCATTTTACCTGGCACGTTATTATTTCATCACTGTTCTGCACATATAGCATATGTTAACTACTGATATATCCATTATACTCCATATAAATGAAGGAAAAAAGAAAATTAGTAAATAGTAGGATATCTCTTTTATAAAGTTACCTGATTTGAGGAAAAATAAAAGACTTTTATGCATTCCCACCAATTTTAAGGAAACAAAATGTATCCAGTAAGTTACTCGGTTAAACCACACAATTTATGCACAAAATAATGATGGAATAATGACAACACTGAGTTAAGTGCTATAACTTTAGATTCTAAGGGGGCAAAATAGAGGTTTTCAAAAGCCGGTTAAAGTGCAAAAGCCAATATGTATAGGAGGGTTTTCTGTACTTTAGCCATTGTATTTCTTGTTGAATATAAATATTAAAAGCACTGTTGTCACGCCCCGGGGCCCAGCGGAAGTACGCTCGGCACGTGTCCAGACCCGCCATATGTCTAAAACATATAAGGCGTCTACGATAAAGCAATAAATAAAATAATAATACAAAGAGATCTAGCGATATCAGAGCAAAGTACTACTAGATTCTACAACAGGAGAGTTGAACAAAAGCTAAAATCTACTAAATTAAACCATAAAGTATAACAACAAAAATCTGAGTACAAGTGCTATAAGTGGTACAATGGTGGTCTCTATACATGGTAACAAAACTCTCTCTCACCAAAAACACAAAAAAAGAGTAGACCACCTAGGAGCAAAAGCAAGCTCTGCGCTAACTAGCTATGCGACTCCCTTGCCGAGATCCCGTGCCTCCGCCGGTGCTGAAGGCTCTGAAAAAGACATCAAACAGAGAGCGTAAGAACTATTAATAATAGTTCCCAGTGGGCAATTACTGACTTCAGATAAGAGCACCACTAGGCCCAGAACTAGGCAAATAAGTAGAAACGAGTAATAAACGAAATTAACAGCAGGTAAATAACTTGAATGCTTGCTACAACATAATGTCTCTACTTAGCATGATTTTGCACAAGTAAGAAAGCTATGCTAACATAAATAAAATAAGTATGCAACCAACATAATGTCCACGACGGAAATAGTAAGATGTCATTGTTTACTATTCTAGTTCAAATCCACTTGGCATATCAACTACATATAGTTCCAACCTTGTAAGACCCGCCTGAAGGCTGTCTGGCCTGAAGACCCACCCGTAGGCTGTCTGGCCTGTGCCGTGCCTAATTGCCCCGTGGTAGTCAACATCCCCACTCTAGGAATAAGCCTTGCCCACGGCAATCCACTTCGGTGCCCAATCCCGCACGGCGAGTATGTATCGCGATGGTTATTTCCGGAGTGCCGGCTTGTAGGGAGCGACCCTCACAAGCATGTGCGAATGAGCACAAAGGCAAGTAAGCATATAAATCTGTCTCAAGTTTCGAGTCCTCATGTCTAAAACATGGAATATAACATATGTCTCAATGGCCTATCACTATGTCGTCATGTCTAAAATATGGAATATAGTAGATGTCACAATGGCCTACCACTATGTCTCTATGTTGCAGTTTCACAGTTTACTAAGTCGGTGCCCCTTTATGGCACTTTTGTTCACCAAGTCTAAGCGTGAGTTTAGTATTCCAGAATACATAATTCGAGTCATTTTCGTCATACGAGACATGTTTCAAATACCCAAGAAGAACGCTACTCACATGCATGATTAATCTACATAAAGCTCTACTATATAGAGATGAATTTTCATAATACATAACACATGCATTTTAAACATTCTAAAATTCACATAAATTTTATCTAGCATGGATATGCATGCGATGCGATGAAACGAAAACATTTAACCACTTAGGAGAAGTTTTTTCCTATTCCAATAAAGCCAAACCTACTGTGACTTCACGAAACCCTTCGTTTGCTCCGATGAAGGTGTCCACCACTCTCTTAATACCCTAAAGGTAACAAAAGGAGGGATAAACGAACGTTACGAACAATCCTAGGTTCGAACATTAAACAACTCAAGCAAAAGGGCAAAAACTCACCGACAATGGTGAAAATGCCTCTTGATCTCCCAAAGAGAGCAAGAATCCTTCAAAACCAACCTAAAGGAAGGTTCTAAGTCAATCAATTAAGATCAAAAAGCCTTAACTCAAAAATCTCCAATTCTAACCCTAAATCTCAAATCTAGGGTTTCACCTAGTTTAAAGCATCAAAACTAGAATTTAGAGGAAAGAAACTTGCTACCAACCTCTTAGAAGCTTCAAACCAAGCCTAGAGTCCTCTAGGGTTGAGTGCAATCCCTCCTACAAGTTCCAAACACCAAGCCAAGGCTTCTCCAATGGTGGAAATGGCACCAAGAAAGAGAAGAAAGCAAAAAGAAGAGTTTAATCTTCAAAAATCCCAATAAATCAAAAGAAGATGGAAGGAATGAAGTGGAGGGTCCCTTACCTTCTCTCTTGCTGTTCCAAGCTCAGGGGGAGGTCCAAGGGGTGTGGGGTTACATGTAGAAAGGCCACAATGCAAAAACACCCCTGCAGTTTCAACAGTTCAGAAACTGCCAAAGTGTACTTGTACACGGGTAAGTGTACCGGTACAAATTCCACGAAAATGCAAACCCGAGCCTCGGGTTTGCGATTCACCACAAGTGTACCGGTACAACAATCAAAGTGTACCTGTACAAATCCTGTACCGGTACAACCAGCGACCTGTCACCGGTAACAGTGTGCAGAGTGCAATTCGAGGGCAGCCCAAGTTCTTCACTTTGGAGACTTTGGTGCTAGGTCTAAAGCCTCGATTTTCGGGATATGAACCATAGGTCGGAACAAGGTCAATGACCCTCCAGAATATCTGGAAAAGTTCAGAACTCTGCTCCAACACTCGAACCTTGCAATTTGCAAAGGTCCAGTGTGTTACATTCACCCCTCCTAAAAAGGAGTTTCGTCTGCGAAACTCGCAAGCAACATACCTCAAGACTCCATCTGAAAAAGATGGGGATAGTGCTCCTGCAAAGCGCTCTCAAGCTCCCACGTGGCCTCTCGCTCCCCGTGGTTTTCCCGATTCCGCAGCTTCCTAACCTCGCGAGCTAAGATCCTCACGGGCTGCTCAAAGCTCAAGTCCTCCCGCAACTCTAAAGGCGTAGCATCCAATACATGGGCCGGGTCGAAGATATACTTCCGAAGGACTGATACATGAAAGACGTTGTGTACGCTCAATAGGTTCGGTGGTAGAGCAAGTCGATACGCTACCGAGTCCACACGCTCCAAAATCTCATACGATCCAATAAATCGGGGGCTCAACTTTTCCCGAATCCCGAATCTCCGGATCCCTCTGGTCGGCGAGACCTTTAAGAATACATGGTCTCTAACTTGGAACTCCAAGTCTCGCCGCCGTCGATCGGCGTAGCTCCTCTGTCTACTCTGTGCCATCAATAGTCGCTCCCGAGCAATACGAACCTTGTCCTTAGTTTCCTGAAGCACATCAGGGCCTAAAGCCAATCTCTCGCCAACTTCACTCCAATGAAGTGGCGATCTACACTTTCGTCCAAAAAGTGCCTCGAAGGGTGCCATTTTGATGCTTGCTTGATAACTGTTGTTATAAGCAAACTTTGCCATCGGTAGATACTGCGACCATCCTCCCTGGAAGTCTATCACACATGCTCGGAGCATATCCTCTAAAGTCTGAATAGTGCGCTCTGACTGCCCATCACTCTGAGGGTGAAAAGCAGTGCTGAAATGCAATCGAGTGCCTAAGGCGTCCTGCAGTCTCCTTCAAAAATGAGACACGAATCGGGTGTCTTGATCAGATACAATTGAGGTAGGCACTCCGTGAAGTCGCACAATCTTATCAAGGGACACTTGTGCGAGCTTCTCTCCAGTCCAAGTAGTATGGATAGGTATGAAGTGCGCCGACTTCGTCAACCTATCTACGATCACTCAAATAGCATCATGCCCGGCCTGAGAGGAGGCAATTCCATCACGAAATCTATGGTGTTTTCTCCCACTTCCACACGGGAATCGGCAAATTCTGAAGTTTCCCCGCGGGTAATCGGTGCTCAGCTTTTCTTTGTTGGCAAGTTAAACATTTAGCAACAAACTCACCAACATTCTTTTTCATCCCAGGCCACCAATAGAGCAACTTTAAGCCCTTGTACATCTTGGTGCCTCCCGGATGTATAGCATAGGGTGCCCGGTGTGCTTCTTGAAGAATATCTTCTTTAAGTCCCGAATCCGCCGGTACACATAACCGTCCACGAAAACATATCAATCCTTGGTCATCCACATGGAAATCACCGGTGTAACCATCAATCATTTTATCTCTAATATTTTGCAATTCCACATCGGAAACTTGCCTTTCTTTAATTCTACCCAACAGTGTAGGTTGCACTACCAAGATCATCAACCTCAAGGGTGTGTCAGGTGTCACCACTTCCAACTCCAACCGCTTCATTTGCTCAATCAACTGCGGTTGAGCCACAACATGCATCGCTAAGTTTTCTGTCGATTTCCGACTTAGTGCATCCGCCACCACGTTAGCCTTGCCCGGGTGGTAAAGAATAGTCAGATCATAATCCTTGAGCAGCTTTAACCTGCGCTGTCTCAAGTTCAGCTCCTGAGTAAAGAGATATTTCGAGCTCTTGTGATCCGTCTATACTTCACACCGCTCGCCATAAAGATAGTGGCGCCATAGCTTCAACGCAAAGACTACGACCGCCAACTCAAGATCATGTGTAGGATAGTTCCTTTCATATTCCTTCAATTGGCGAGAAGCATACGTGATCACCTTGCCATCATGCATCAAAACGCAACCCAATCCATTAAATGAAGCATCACTATAAACCACATATCCTGCTCCAGCAACCGGCAGGGTTAGGATCGGGGCGGTCGTCAATCTTTGTTTTAACTCTTGGAAGCTCCTTTCACACGCATCGTTCTAAATGAACTTACCGCCTTTATGCGTGAGCCTCGTGAGGGGAGTAGATAACTTAGCAAACCCCTCGACAAATCTCCGGTAGTAGCTGGCCAATCCAAGAAAACTCCGTATCCCCGTGACGCTCGTCGATCTCGGCCAATCCTTGATAGCCTCAATCTTCTTGGGATCCACGGCTATACCCGATCCCGAAATCAAATGTCCGAGGAATGCCACCTCTCGAAGCCAAAATTCACACTTTTTCAACTTGGCATATAGCTCTCTTTCCCGAATTATTTGAAGTACAAGCCTCAAATGTTCCTCGTGATCTGCATCACCTCGGGAGTAAACCAAAATATCGTCGATGAACATCACGACGAACCTGTCTAGGTATGGCTTAAAAATACGGTTCATTAGATCCATAAAAGCTGCTGGGGCATTAGTAAGCCCGAACGGCATAACTGTGAACTCATAGTGTCCATACCGTGTTCTAAAAGCCGTCTTCGATATATCCTCGGGCTTGATCTTTAACTGGTGGTATCCCGACTGTAAGTCGATCTTGGAATATACACTCGATCCCTGAAGCTGATCAAACAAGTCGTCGATCCTCGGCAACGGATATTTATTCTTGATCGTGACTTTATTAAGCTCACGATAATCTATACATAGGCGAAGTGATCCGTCCTTCTTCTTGACGAATAAAACTGGCGCTCCCCAAGGCGAGACGCTCGGTCGAATGAAGCTCTTGTCCAACAAATCTTGCAGCTGTTCTCTCAGTTCTTTCAACTCCGCCGGTGCCATCCTATAGGGCGCCTTTGAGATTAGGGTAGTTCCAGGGACGAGATCCACCACAAACTCAATCTCCCTATCAGGGGGCATACTCGGTAGCTCAGCTGGAAACACATCCTAAAACTCCTGCACCATCGGGATATCCTCAATCCTAGGGGTGTCATCATCGCCCCTCACCACAACACTAGCCAAATAGGCTATGTAACTTCTGCTGATCAGCTGCCTAGCTCGAGACGAGCTGATCGTCATCGCAAACAGCGAACTCCGGCATTCTCTAAATACAACCTTAGTCTGTCCCGGTTCTCTAAAAGTAACCATGCGATTCTTACAATCAATCGTGGCATAATACTTGGTTAACCAATCCATACCCAAGACTACATTAAACTCCCCCAGCTTGCGCAAAGCTAGTAGATCCACGGGCATAATTCAATCCCCTACCCGAGCAGGGCAGCTGGGGCAAAACTCTCGAATATCCAGAGTGTGGTCGGGTACTACAACCTGTCCCGGATGCAATAAAGAAACCAAAGGGATGCCATACAACTCGGCAAACAGCCGATCTATGAATGAATGCGATGCACCGGTATCAAACAATGCACGAACTCTAATGCCATCAAGTAACAATGCACGAACTCTAATGCCATCAAGTAAAATAATACCTGCAACCACATCCTCGGTTGCTGCCGCCTTCTGGGTCTGAGCGGCATACATGCGCCCACTCGGGGCCTGTCGAGATCCCTCGCTCTGACGCTGGACGGATGACTGCCCATGCTGGTACTGTGCCGATGGAGTCCCCTGGCTGGCGGCTGGTAGAGCCGGTGCCGATGCAGTTGACGGTGCTGGTGACGAACCTCTCGGGCACTCGGTCCGGATGTGGCCCTCCTGGCTACACTGGTAGCACCTGCCTGCCCGCTGTGGACACTGCGGTGGAAAGTGAGGACCACCACATATCACACGCTGGGGAGGCCGGCGTCGGTTGGTGTCTTATCGCTGCGCCGCTGAGTCGCGCCCACGCTGCTGGCTCCTAGGGTGCTTCGGCGGCCTCCTAGAGTGCGTCTAGCTCGCACCCTCAGCAGCGGGCCTTTTGCCCTTACCTTTGTCCATGCCTTCTCGCCGTTCCTGCAGATCCGCCGCGCCGCTCTCCACAACGAGCGCGCGGTTCACCACCTTCCGGTAGGTTTGGAGGTTAGAGGATTGCACGAACCGGAAGATAGACGGTCGCAATCCATGCTCGAAGATACGGGCTTTGCCCTCGTCGTCCCGTACGACGAAAGGCACGCAATGCAGAAGCCGGGAAAACTCCCTCTCGAATTCGGCCACTGTCCGGTCTCCCTGGCGCAAGTTGCGCAAGTCCTGCTCCATCTTCCTTTTGACGCCGTCACGGAAGTAGTGCGCCAATAGAAGCTCTTTGAACTTCTTCCAAGAAATAGTCGCCAAATCCGTGTTGGGGTTTTTCTGAATATCCAACCACTAGCGATAGGCTTCGCCGTCCAAATGGTGTGTAGCGAGCCAAACTCGATCCCTCTCCTCCACGAAGGTGTCACGGAAGAGCTTCTTCATATGCATCAACCATTTTTTCATGATCCAGTGGTCGACCTTCTCTCCATCGAAGATCCGGGAACTGCACCTCCTGAACTCGTTGAGGTGCTCCATCAGTTGGTCCCGCTCCTCTCCAACAGTTGTCACAGGGAAAGCCGCCCCCACTAGAGGCACCTGAGCTGGTGGTGCCGCAATTACCTCCTCCCGTGGCGCTATCGCAGGTGTCGTCCGCGATGTGTCGAGGACGGGGGACGACCCTCGGGGTGCAACCACCTCTACTGGCGCGGGTGGTGTAGGAATCTGAGTCTCTATGGCCGCCGCCTGCTGCATCAACAGGTCCTCCAGGCGCTTCATCCGTGCTTCCTGTCGGCGCGCTGCCTCCAACTGTTGTGCCACCATGTTAGTGAGGGCCGCAAGCTGGCCACTCAACTCACGGACCTCGTCAGATTCGGAGGTAGCGGAGGTCTCGACCTCCTCTAAATGTGACGCATTATCCGCTCCGGCAGATTGAGAGCGAGTGATCGGCATCGCACTACATCATAAAAGCGCAAGTTAGTAAAACTCACGCTATCGAATCCCCGCTCAAGTAGATAGTACCCAAATCATGCGAAAATAAGGAAGTGTTCTTCACTACTAACTCCCGATGTTACGTTGTCGGCCGCCAACGTAACCCTCCGTGAAGTTAGAAGCTATACACTTCGGTTTAACTTCACTTTCTAGAGTTATCAAAGATACCCAATCAAGATATTTTCGCTTACAAGTCAATAGACCTCGTCTCTCACGAGCCTATTTTCTATAGTCCAACCGGCCTAAGGTCTGCTAGGTCCACTAAAACTCAACCCTAGCCTCTGATACTAAAATAATCTGTCACGCCCCGGGGACTAGCGGAAGCCCGCCCAACACGTGTCCAGACCCGCCATATGTCTGAAACATATAAAGCGTCTACGATAAAGCAATAAATAAAACAATAATACAAAGAGATCTAGCGATATCAGAGCAAAGTACTATTAGATTCTACAACAGGAGAGTACAACAAAAGCTAAAATTCACTAAATTAAACCATAAAGTAGAACAACAAAAATTCGAGTACAAGTGCTATAAGTGGTACAATGGTGGTCTCTATACGTGGTAACAAAACTCTTTCACCAAAAACACAAAAAGAGAGTAGATCACTTAGGAGCAAAAGCAAGCTCCGCGCTAACTAGCTATGCGACTCCCTTGCCGCGATCCCGTGCCTCCGCCGGTGCTGAAGGCTCTGAAAAAGACATTAAACAGAGGACGTGAGAACTATTAATAGTAGTTCCCAGTGGGCAATTACTGACTTCAGATAAGAGCACCACTAGGCCCAGAACTAGGCAAATAAGTAGAAGCGAGTAATAAACGAAATGAACAGCAGGTAAATAACTTGAATGTTTGCTACAACATGATGTCTCTACTTAGCATGATTTTGAACAAATAAGAAAGCTATGCTAATATGAATAAAATAAGTATGCAACCAACATAATGTCTACAACGGAAATAGTAAGATGTCATTGTTTACTGTTCTAGTTCAAGTCCACTTGGCATATCAACTACATATAGTTCCAACCTTGTAAGACCCGCCCGAAGGCTGTCTGGCCTGAAGACCCACCCGTAGCTGTCTGGCCTGTGCTGTGCCTAATGGTCCCGTGGTAGTCAACATCCCCACTCTAGGAATGAGTATTGCCCACGGCAATACACTTCGGCGCTCAATCCCGCACGGCGAGTATGTATCGCAATGGCTATCTCCGGAGTGCCGGCTTGTAGGGAGCGACCCTCACAAGCATATGCGAATGAGCACAAAGGCAAGTAAGCATATAAATCTGTCTCAAGTTTCGAGTCCTCATGTCTAAAACATGGAATATAACATATGTCTCAATGGCCTATCACTATGTCATCATGTCTAAAACATAGAATATAGTAGATGTCACAATGGCCTACCACTATGTCTCTATGTTGCAGTTTCACAGTTTACTAAGTCGGTGCCCCTTTATGGCACTTTTGTTCACCAAGTCCAAGCGTGAGTTTAGTATTCCAGAATACATAATTCGAGTCATTTTCGTCATACGAGACATGTTTCAAATACCCAAGCTTGGCAGCGTTTGGTTAGGGGATAGGGATAGGAATAGGCCCTTATCCCCCCCTTTATACCCAAACGCTAATTTTTTACTCGAGAATAGTAGTTCTCGGTTATCCCCACCAACACCTCCATTTTCTATACAAAACTACCTAAAATTGTTCTTATCCCCGGGAACAACCCAATTTTCATCCAAACACTGTTTTTCTTATCCCCATACTTGTACCTATCCCTGTAATAGCTAGTTCTTGCTTATACCCGAACCAAACGGTACCGCTACTCACATGCATGATTAATCCACATAAAGCTCTACTATATAGAGATGAATTTTCATAATACATAACACATGCATTTTAAGCATTCTAAAATTCACATAAATTTTATCTAGCATGGATATGCATGCGATGCGATGAAACGAAAACATTTAACCACTTAGGAGAAGTTTTCTCCTATTCCAATGAAGCCAAAACCACCATGACTTCACGAAACCCTTTGTTTGCTCCGACGAAGGTGTCCACTACTCTCCTAGTATCCTAAAGGTAACAAAAGGAGGGATATACGAACGTTATGAACAATTCTAGGTTCGAACATTTAACAACTCAAGCAAAAGAGCAAAAACTCACCGAAAATGGTGAAAATGCCTCTTGATCTCCCAAAGAGAGCAAGAATCCTTCAAAACCAACCTAAAGGAAGGTTCTAAGTCAATCAATTAAATTCAAAAAGCCTTAACGCAAAATCCCCCAATTCTAACCCTAAATCTCAAATCTAGGGTTTCACCTAGTTTAAAGCATCAAAATTAGAATTTAGAGGAAAGAAACTTACTACCAACTTCTTAGAAGCTTCAAACCAAGCCTAGAGTCCTCTAGGGTTGAGTACAATCCCTCCCACAAGTTCCAAACACCAAGCCAATGCTTCTCCAATGGTGGAAGTGGCACCAAGAAAGAGAAGAAAGCAAAAAGAAGAGTTTAATCTTCAAAAATCCCAATAAATCAAAAGAAGATGGAAGGAATGAAGTGGAGGGTCCCCTTACCTTCTCTCTTGTTGTTCCAAGCTCAGGGGGAGGTCCAAGGGGCGTGGGGTTACATATAGAAAGGCCACAATGCAAAAACACCCCTGCAGTTCCAACCGTTCAGAAACTGCCAAAGTGTACTGGTACACGGGCAAGTGTACCGGTACAAATCCCACGAAAATGCAAACCCGAGCCTCGGGTTTGCGATTCACCACAAGTGTACCGGTACAACAATCAAAGTGTACCTGATGCAGAACAGACTTGAACCTATATTGATCGGATTAAACTGATTTAGTTCATTATTTTTTAAAACTTAGATTAGATTAGTTGAGCATATCTTTTAGTTAGTTAAATAAGGATTTTGTAGTTATCCTCTAATTTAGTTTTATCTGTATTTATTTTAGATTTTATTGTTAGGATTTTATCTAGAAGTTGTTATGAAGGTTGTTAATTTGGTAGAGATTTTATTGTTAGGATTTTGTTTTGAGCTTATCATTGTTAGAAAAGCTCTTTAAATATTCTATGTATTGGACGATAATTAATCAATGAATGAGGAAGAATGTTATTTTTTAAAATGAGATGTGTTCTCTAATTTTTCCTTCGCGAATGCGTCGCCCTGGAGTGAGTCCAGTCCCGAAGTGAGTTCGGTTCAGGAGTGAGTCCTGATTATCTTTTCTATTTTTTTCTTTTTTTTTTAATTTTTCTATTTTCTTTAATTTTTATTTTTTTTTAATTACGGAAATTTTTTTTTTTAAAAAAAAAGTATTTCAAAACTTTCAAAATTTTAAAACGCTTTCAAAATCATAAATTATATTTTAGAGCCCTTTAAAAACGTAGGACCCTATATCCCGTCCTGCATCAGATTTGGTATCAGAGCTTAAGGCTATTTGACGGTTCTATTTCGTCAAAAATTTTGGGCTTGTGGAAACAAGGTGGAAATTTTTTTTAAAAAAAATTATGGATGCAAAAGAATGTCTTAAAAATGTTTTTCAAAAGTATGGTAGAAGAAAAGGAATTCATATTGAGTCTTTAAAAGAAATATGTGAGATGACAGGAGTAGAGTTTGATGAATGGCTGTACGATCAAAGGTCATATTTTGAGAGAAGAAGAAATGATATTCGGATGGAAATGCTAGATGACTTGAGATGGTGGTATAGACAAAGGCAAATATCTCATCTTGATTTTAACATAATATTTTTGAAGGAAGAAGAAAGAAGGTTGAAAGATATTGAAAATAGTGCTAAAATTGCTGAAGATGATTTTCGATGGATGGGTAAGGTCAGAGATGAGTATCGCTGGATCCAACTAAAAGTTCAACTAGAAACCCTAGTTGCTCAACAGAGTACACAACCTATAGAACAGTTGGAAGTCGACAATTCTGATCCAGTTCCATCCACACCATCTGATTGCCAAGAAGTTCCAGCTGTGGCCGGGTCCGAGTTAGATTTAGAAAATCCAGAGTTGATTCATGAAGATAAGGTAAATCAGTGTGTTGAGGAGGTAAGATTACAGATCAAGTTACCCTCATTGGTCCAGCAATATGAGTCCACTATATTAGATCTTCAAATTGCGTCGGAAGTATCTTTCTCGTTGATATCAAACCTCATGAAGTCTCATGAATTTATCAATCATTCTTCCTACATCAAGACCAAGCCGGAAACTCGGATGATACCGATTGTTCGACATGCAGGCATTGGACTGCATCACTTTATTTTGCCCACTTGGTTGTTTCCTATCTCGTTACAAATTCAACTAATCTCGAGGACGAGATTCTGCGCAGCGGAAGCGAATGATGCAGAATAGACTTGAACCTATATTGATCGGATTAAACTGATTTAGTTCATTATTTTTTAAAACTTAGATTAGATTAGTTGAGCATATCTTTTAGTTAGTTAAATAAGGATTTTGTAGTTATCCTCTAATTTAGTTTTATCTGTATTTATTTTAGATTTTATTATTAGGATTTTATCTAGAAGTTGTTATGAAGGTTGTTAATTTGGTAGAGATTTTATTGTTAGGATTTTGTTTTGAGCTTATCATTGTTAGAAAAGCTCTTTAAATATTCTATGTATTGGACGATAATTAATCAATGAATGAGGAAGAATGTTATTTTTTAAAATGAGATGTGTTCTCTAATTTTTCCTTCGCGAATGCGTCGCCCTGGAGTGAGTCCAGTCCCGAAGTGAGTTCGGTTCAGGAGTGAGTCCTGATTATCTTTTCTATTTTTTTCTTTTTTTTTTTAATTTTTCTATTTTCTTTAATTTTTATTTTTTTTAATTACGGAATTTTTTTTTAAAAAAAAAGTATTTCAAAACTTTCAAAATTTTAAAACGCTTTCAAAATCATAAATTATATTTTAGAGCCCTCTAAAAACGTAGGACCCTATATCCCGTCCTGCATCAGTACCGGTACAAATCCTGTACCGGTACAACCAACGACCTGTCACCGGTAACACAGTGTGCAGAGTGCAATCCGAGGGCAGCCCAAGTTCTTCACTTTGGAGACTTTGGCGCTAGGTCTAAAGCTTCAATTCTCGGGATATGAACCATAGGTCAGAACAAGGTCAATGACCCTCCAGAATATCTGGAAAAGTTCAGAACTCTGCTCCAACACTCGAACCTTGCAATTTGCAAAGGTCCAGTGTGTTACAACTGTTTTCTAGAAGCTTAAGCTTTTGAAGAAAAACAGTTGTTTCATATTCTTTGATTTTTCTATACTAATATGTGGTTAATGTGGGTTGGTTATGCTCATCCTCTTATGAAAAGCAAATGAATGTTAGAATATCTTGATAGGCATGGTGACTATGCTCTATGTTAGTCATGTCTACCTAACTTGCATGTGGCCTTGTAAGATATAATAAAACGTTGATAGCAAGTTTTCTGGGTTATATCTCAAGGAAACCAATCTAATTTTTATTTTTAAGTTCATATGTACAATCAGTTCCATTATTATGCTAAAAAATTGTCAGTTTATGGAATCACAAGGATTCCACAGACATACAAGAAATAATTCCAAACGTCAATTTACTATTCTGGTCTGGCAGCTTGAACTTAACATGGACTGGTTGGGTCACTTTGTGAGAGCATAGATAGAGAACCGTAAAAGCTGAATCCTTCTTCTGTAGGGTTGGATTGTCAACCACATAAACTCAACCAGTTGACTATTCAGATGATCATTTGACCTCTTTGCATGCCAGTATAGAGATTCCAGCACACTGAACTGTTGGATACTCTATTTTGATACATAATTGAGAATCAATTCGGCTGTAAGTATCCCGTAGCCATTGAAATCCTCAACAAGTTGGTCACATCAGCACTTCAGCATTGCAGTGTGTCAGAATCTGTGATATCCATGAATGTTCTGTATATGATGCATTGTACTTGTAGATATTTTCGTTGTATTGAATTTCCTCTTAGCTTTTTTTTTTTTTTGGTCTGGTTTTCTATTACACAAAGCTTATATATGTCTTTATAAAAGTAGTTTCTGATGTAGCTTTTTGCCCACTCATTTTTCAGGGTAAGTATGTGACCAGCCGAAATCTCCGAGATAGGCTATATCGTGAACTCGAGAGAAACTTGGCAATGAGAGTTGAAGATGGTGAGACAGCTGATACATTTATTGTTAGTGGGAGGGGCACACTACATATCACCATCTTGATAGAAAACATGTAGGAGTTAGTTAAGCTTCAAGATTCTTTGAAGTTACTTTATTCATCCCTTTTATTGTTGAATTTACTTTATTCATCCCTTATATAATAAGATATTTCCAGGCGAAGAGAAGGATATGAGTTCATGGTGGGGCCACCGAAGGTCATAAACAAAATGGTAAACGATAAGCTGCTGGAGCCTTTTGAGGTATGCATTTCTTTGATAAAAAATGACATTTCTTTGATAAATAAATCTTGTCGGCAATATGAAATTAGCTGGAAAAATGGAAAAATTATGTAAGATAAACTCCCATGCACTATGTAGCCGTGTAACTTTTTTTTTTTTTGGTGTTGTAGATTGCTACTGTAGAGGTGCCAGAGGAATACATGGGACCTGTTGTTGAACTTCTTGGTAAAAGGCGGGGGCAAATGTTTGATATGCAAGTGGTTGGGTTCGTCTCGTACCTCTAGCTTATTTATTTGTCAATGGAGCATGCTGTAGTGCATCTCTATGATCACTGTGCCATAATCTCTTTTCTAGAGCTTTTAGTTTTTGGATGTTTAACCTGCAATCATACTCAAGTATCTTGCTCATCGATGTAGGAAATTAAAATTGTGCATTCTTCTTCATAGACCTTACCTCGTATTGTTTATTAAGTGTCACTTCTTCATTTGAACCATACTCTCTGTATAACTTTTTCTCTTCTTTGATTTTATCTTGTAGTCTCCGATAATATTAATTTTACTCATTCACTGTAAATGTTATACACATTTGTTCTTATGCTTCATGTCTAAATATTCATCCGTCAAACTTTGTTTTTATTTTTATCATTTTTGTTGTTAGAGGCAAATAAAAACATATTACTATATCACTCTATTTCCTTTTTTAACCCATAAAAAAAAATTCTCCCTTTCTGTTGTAAAAATAAAGAAATCTATTATAAAATATTGTTTTTCACATTTGCTATGTTTGCTATGATCACTACTAAGTTGTAAGAGAGGTAAGCTTCTTTTGTTATTGTGTTGGACAGATTAATATACTTCATATACACAGAACAGCTTTTCAATTTCAGTTAGAAAGAGATCAAATATTTCTCGATTTCTTCATCGATTATTTGAAAGTGTGGGTATGTATTTTGGCATATATGCAAAACACTTCGTGTTATACAAACATTTTACTCGATCGTGCTGATAACAATCTTCAGATAAATTTTATTTTGCTGAGCACGATCTTTTGCTTAAACTGTTTCATGCTGTTAGACTTACAATGAGTTTGTTTTCGTCATAGATTGGAGGGAACAACCTTATTAAAATACAAGATTCCTACTAGGGGTCTTCTTGGCCTGCGAAATTCAATCCTAACAGCTTCTCGTGGCACAGCTATTTTGAACACTGTATTTGATAGCTATGGACCATGGGCTGGAGATATCAGCACACGAGACCAAGGCTCCTTGGTAAAAATTCTGAATTATGATATGAAAGTAGTTCTAATTCATGCTGTCATTTAGCTCATTATAGTTGTGGAATGATAGCTTGCGATGTATGGATGTAATACAAAACTGAGTGCGAAAATTATGCAGGTTGCCTTTGAAGATGGAACTAGTACTTCTTATGCTCTGTTTAGTGCACAAGAAAGAGGCCAGATGTTTATAGGTCCTGGCATGGAAGTGTACAAAGGTCAAATAGTTGGTATCCATCAAAGGCCTGGCGATTTATCCCTTAATGTATGCAAAAAGAAGGCTGCAACAAACGTTAGATCCAACAAGGAACAGACAGGTAAAGTTGTACCCTCTATGCATAAATTGAATCATTGTGGAAAATTTTTCTTGTTCTCTAGCGTGCTTCAACTTGCTGACGCTCTAATAGAATATCATTGTCTGAGATAAGTTCAAGAATCTCTTCCCATGCATTTATTTATTTTTATGCAGAGAGAAGGGATCCATTGAACGACGTGTAACTTATATTTGCACATGTGAAATTCGTTAAATAGTAAATATGATCGACAACATCTAAAAAGCCTATATACAAAAAATAGTAAGTTTGAAAACCTTTTTGCATCAAATATTTCCAATATAAACGATCTATAATTTTTGGCAAAGATCATTATTTAAATGTGCAAGACATATGTATCTAAATAGCAAAAAGCTACTGACCCATCTGGACTTTAGTGCAACCAAGCAGACGCGTGCACATGCACAGGCACAGGCACAGGCACATATATGTGTGCACAAATACGCGCGCGCATGCACACATGCACGTGTGCGCGCACACACAAATACAAACACATGTATGTATGCAAGTGTCTTCATATTTATATGTACATATATCTATGGATGCTATTAGCTTCTCAAGATGTCGTATACATTGAGATAATGTTGTGTAAACAGAAATTATCAGAGGACTTGCGATAATGTTCTCCTTGCTGTCACTTATAAGGTGATGCATTCATATATTAGGAAGCAAATACAGACACACTAAAATGCATGGACAGTAAAATGCGTGGAGGAGACAAATTGTGAAAACTAATCTTAGAAACGTATATGTTCGGTTTATGTTACAGTTTGGCAATTTAGTATGTCAAATCTTTTCATTTTTGTGCTCAATGAGCTCTATATCAAGCACTGTATGTAAGGGTGGAGGTGGGTTGGGTCAATCAATGGTCTAGACTTGGCTGCTTCTAATGCAAGTAGGTTCTGAATACTTGCATTTCCTAAACTGGGGCAACTAGCGGTCTATGAGACCTTGTGTGGTTTAATTCATGCCAAACCTGCCTTTATATTAGTTTGTCTTGATTCTGCTTTAGTAATTCATGAAGCGACTTTATGTACATTGTCTAATTATAGAATTAGAGGCACCTTTATAGTCTAATTATAGAATTAGAGGCTAGGTAGCAGCTGAAATAACAGATATACAAACAATATTATGTTCCAGCTGACTGTCGGTAACAAACACATTCAACTCCTTCAACTACACTGATTGACATCTCTTGATATTGAAATAATGATTGCTAGTAACAGATCACTATCACAAAATTCTTTTATGTTCAAACCTTGTGGACTCTAGAATCATTGTTAAGGGTATGTTTGGTTTGCCATAAATGAAGTCGAAAACTATTTCAGTTAGGAAAATAGTTTTTTTGCTTATTTATTTCCACATAAAACATTTTTCTTGTAAAAATGGTTTTATAGATTTTGGGAAAAACTCAACTTTTTGTTTTCCGCTTTTTTCCAGCGGAAAACGGAAACTTTGTGGGGAAAGAATCACGGCTCATAGGACCATCAGTGCGCGAGCTGAAGTGGGATTTCAAGGACTGTGTGAGGAGATTGTAGTGGACCAATGTTTCAAAAGGTATGAGGTATCCATGCCACCTACTGCATAGTGCATATGCGGTATGAAGGCATATATGTGGTCCATTTATTAAAATATTAATAAAATAATTGTAGGTATTAAAAATATATATAATTGGTTTCTAATAAAAGTAAATAACTAAAGTAACAATTCAGAATTCACAAATTAAAATAGTTAGTTTCAAGTAAAGGACCTAATGTGCACACATATATCACTAAACTAACAATTAGCAATTTACTTTTAATTATTAAATAGAAAAATAAATAGATTTGTGATGCAAAATTGTAAAAATATCAAACAAAAAATAATGTTCTAAAAAGCAATATGCTAAACTTTTATAAAGAATAATAATTTTTTCAATAAATTGTCATTCACATTATTTGAGAGGCCAACACTTAAAATGAAAAAAAAAATGTACTATAATAATATCTAACTACTACAAAATTATTCATCAATATTTACAAATAGATAGATTAGTAATAATACCTATTAAAATAAGAAAAGAGATTGTTTGGTTATAGTTATGTAAAGATAAATGCATTTAAATGATTAATATTAATTAAACTTAGAGTGGGCTGGTATGCTTCTGGAAGCACGGAGCCCTCCGTGCTTTCAAGTTGTTTTCGATATTCGGACTTTCGAATCGACGGTCGGCTCTGTTAGAGTTGATCTAGATAATTTGAAGTACCTAGAAAATAAATTTTGTAATTTTTCGATATCATTTGCCTAGTAATCGAAAGGGCTCAAAATCAATAATTTTAATGGCCGTGGTGAGCCGTTTGCAAGTTTAACGGTATAGAAATATTCAAATCACATGAAATTTTGATAGAAAATTCTTTATACCATATAAAACAAGATCAATAACTTTGATCTAAAATTTTAATGTCATATCATCTTATTTTGTAAGATTTTTATTTTCAGCCGTTGATTTTGAGCCACTTCGATCACTAGGCAAATGATATCAAAAAATCGTAAAATTTATTTTCTAGATACTTCAAATACTCTAGATCAAGTCTAACGGAGCCGATCGTCGATTCGAAAGTCCGAACATCGAAAACAACTTGGAAGCACGGAGGGCTCCGTGCTTCCATAAGCATACCAGCCCACTCTATATATATATATATTCCAGCTACTATTCTTTTAGGAAGACGAAGGCCTTCGTCCTCCTAAGTCGTTTTAGATGATAGGGATCCCGATTCGTCCTCCTAAGTCGTTTTAGATGATAGGGATCCCGAATCGATGATCGGAACCGTTAAATTTGATCTAGAGTATTTAAAGTATCTAAAAACTAAATTTCATAAATTTTAAAAATTATTTACGTAGTGATCGAAGGATCACAAAATCGACAGTTTTTGATGGCCTATATGAGCCGTTTACTTGTTTAATGACGTAGAACAATCCAAACAGCCTGAATTTTTGATAGAAAATTTTTTATACTATTTAGATAATGTTTGATAACTCCAATCATGAATTGAAAAAGTCTAACATCTATTTTCACAAGGTTATTTGTTTTTGACCGCTCATTTTGCGACTCTTCAATGAACTTGATAATGAATTTTAAAATATATGAAAATTTAGTTTCTAGACATTATAAATGCTCTACATCAATTTTAATGGTTCCGATCATCGATTCGGGATCCCTATCATCTAAAATGACTTAGGAGGACGAAGACCTCCGTCCTCCTAAAAGGATAGTAGCTGGACTCTCTCTCTCTCTCTCTCTATATATATATATATATATATATAGTCCGGCTACTATACTCTTATAAGTACGATCGTCTTCGTACCCATAAGTTGTTTTTGATGATAGAGCTTCCGAATCGACGATCCATACCGTTAAACGTTAGAAAATTCTATTCACTATCTAGATAAAGATCAATAAGTCCGATCTTAAAATGAGGGATCCGATCATTCAATTTTAGGACGTCGTTCGATTTTGACCGTTTATTTTCTGCCAGATTGATGGACTTCATTACGAGTATAGAGCCCTTCGTACTCATAAGTTGTTTTCGATTATGGAGCTTCCGAATTGACGATCCTCTCCGTTTAATATGATCTAGAGTATTTGAAACTTTTAAAAAATAAATTTTGTAATTTTGCGAAATCATAATGAAGTCCATCAATCTGGCATAAAATGAATGGTAAAAATCGAACGACGTCTTAAAAATGGATGATCAAGTTCTTCAATTTAAGATCAGACTTATTGATCTTTATCTAGATAGTGAATAGAATTTTCTAACAAAAATTCAACCGATTCTGATTTTTTTACACCGTTAAACTAGCAAGTATTCCATACCAGCCGTTAAAAATTGTCAACTTTGAGATCTTTTGATCGTAAGGTAAATGATGTCAAAAATTTATAAAAGTTGATTTTTAGAAGTTTTAAATGCTCTAGATAACGTTTAGCGGTATGGATCGTCGATTCGGAAGTTCTATCATCAAAAACGATTTATGAGTACGAACGCGACCGTACTCATAAGAGTATAGTAGCCGAACTCTCTCTCTCTCTCTATATATATATAGAGAGAGAGAGCAGGGCTACTATGCTATTAGGAGCACAACAGTCCTCGTGCTTCTAACTTTCTAACCGGTTAGGATAAGAGATAAAAAAGAAATTGGAGAGAAATTCAAAAAGAAGAGATATTGAGACACCCAATTTCTTCCCAATTTCTTTTCTCTTCATCCTAACCACTTATCAAAATTGATGGGTGGTTAGAAAGTTAGGAGCACAAGGACTGCTGTGCTCCTAATAACACAGTAGCCCTACTCTCTCTCTCTCTATATATATATATATACATATATTTATAGAATTAGGCTACTATACTATTAATAGCACCAACTCATTGGTGCTATTAGGTTTTCAACCCTTGGATGGATGTGCTGTTGGGATGATAGTGGTCTTCTAGGGTTGAGTGGGTGGTTTGTTGAATAGTATGATCTAACGGATGGAAATAGTCAAAGAGGTAGATCTAACGGTAGAAAATTTGGTAGCACAAAGCGCTTGGTGCTATTGATAGCTTAGTAGCCGGACTCTCTCTCTCTCTCTCTATATATATGTATATATAGAGTCCGACCACTATGCTATCGATAGTACCAATCTCTTGGTACTATTGAATTTTCTGCCGTTAGATCTGTCCTTAAACTATTTCCATCCGTTAGATCATAATATTTCACCAACTACCCACTCAACCTTAGGGGACTACTATCGTCCTAACTTGGGACCACTATCATCCTAACCGCACATCCTTTCATCCAACGGCCGAAATTTGATAGCACCAAGCGTTTAGTATTATCGATAGTATAGTAGCATAATTCTATATTGCATACAGTTTCTTGTAAATATAATGAATTGCAAATATATCCCTACAAAGTTCAACTTTCTTATATTATCCCTGCAAAAGTCCTATTGTTTTCAAATATGCCTTTGCCGTTAGGATCCAATAGAAAATTTATTTAACCATAGGTAAAATACTTAACCCTAGTTAGTCAGTGAAATAAATTGACATTTTTATCCCTTTTATATTGTACCTTTTTCTCTCAATCAAAATCCTAGCAATGGGAACTTTTCTTCTTCTTTCTCTTCCTTTTTTTTTCATACTAGTTTCGAACTCGTAACTAGAATTTCTCCTTCCCTATTCATCCATGATGTATGTTGCTTTGCCCATGTTGAACGCGTGTTACTTCCTCATTCAATTTCCTCTATAATTTTTTTTTTATTTTGCTCAAAAGAAAAGGTTTAAAAGAACAGGAGTGAGAGAAGAGATGTTGTAACAATGGTGGATTGGATTGAATTTTAAAAAGGAAGAAAATGAGGAAGATGACCATTGAAAATTTTCTGGGGGGACATTTATGCATGATTATAGCAGTTGGGGCTTTTGGAAGGACATATTTGTGATGGGAAAATTAACATTTTACTTATCTGCTGTTAAAAAATAAACAATTCTCTAACGATAACAACCTAGAGGGACAACTATGAATATTATCGAACTTTTGCAGGGATAAAAGTTAAAAGTTGAACTTTGTAGGGATATATTTGCTGTTCACTATGTTTACAGGGAGCTGTATGCAATTAACTTTATATATATATAGAACTAGGCTACTAAACTATTAATAGCACCAGGTAATTGGTGCTATTAGGTTTTCGGCCCTTAGATGAAGGGATGTGTGGTTAGGATGATAGTGGTCTCCTAGGGTTGAGTGGGTGGTTTGTTGAATAGTATGATCTAATGGATGGAAAAGGTTAAAGGGGTAGCTCTAACGGTGGAAAACTTGGTAGCATCAAGCGCTTGATGCTATTGATAGTATAGTAGACGTACTCTCTCTTTCTCTCTCTCTCTCTCTCTCTCTCTCTCTATATATATATATATATATATATATATATAGTAAGTCTCCTGTACTTTCGAAAGTACAGAGACCTCCGTGCTTGTAAGTTGTTTTCGATGATAGGAAATCCGATTCGACGATCGGCTCCGTTAAGTATAATCTACCCTATTGGAATTATTTAGAAACCAAATTTTATAATTTTTTGACATCATTTACCAAGCGATCAAAAGGTCTAAAAAATGACTATTTTAATGGCCGATGTGGCACGTTTTTAAGTTCAACGGTGTAGAAGCATCCAAATTAGATGAAAATTTAATAGAAAATTCTACTTAACATCAATAGTAAGACCAATACTTCCGATTTGAAATTTGAGTCATTTATCACTGTTTTTTATGATATTTTCATTTTTAGCCGTTCATTTTGAGGGTACTCGTTTACTAGACAAACGAAATCAAAAAATTATGAAATTTGGTTTCTAGGTAGTTCCAACAGCGTAGATCATGTCTAACAGAACCGATCGCCAAATCGGATGTCCCATTATTGAAAACAACTTACAAGTACGGAGGCTCCCGTACTTTCGAAAGCATAGGAGCCTAGCTCTATATATATATATATATATATATAGTGCAACTACTATACTTTTATGAGTATAGTAGCTGTTGTACTCATAAATTTTTAGTCATCAGATCTACTTCAAGATCTGTGCAGATTTGATGGCTTAATTCATTCCAATTAATCTTTATAATTAACTCTTTTAATTAATTTCTAACCCCTTAATTAATCCTTGTAAGACATTCCATTCTCGTCCTCTTCCTCTAGCACCGCCGACGCCCACCCCTACCTCCGCTGCCACTCCAAACCCCCCACCTCAACTTATCCTCTGACAGCCCCCTTCCCTCCTACCACGATTCCCGGTGGCAGCAGAGACGAAGACGCCTTTCTTGGAAACGAAGAAGGCGCCCACGGGATGGCGTCGACCACGCCGGCCACGACGGCGTCAAATGTGGCGAGGATGTCAGAGTCGAAGCCCCCTTGCCCAGCAGACCTTGTAGATGGCGAGAGGCCCCTTGGGTGCCATCCTGGCAGAACGGAAGGTGGTGGGGGGCGACGATAGTTCTAGGGAAAGATTGGGAAGAAGAGGAAGAGGTTAATTGAGGGGTTAGAAATTAATTTGAAGAGTTAATTAGAATGGAGGAGTTAATTAGGATAGGTTAGTTCGGATGAGTTAGCCATCAGATCTACACAGATCTTGAAGCATACCTGATGGCTAAAAATCTAGAAGTACAACAGCTACTATACTCATAAGAGTACAGTAGCTGCACACACACACACTCTCTCTCTCTCTCTCTCTCTATATATATATATATATATATATATAGTTGAGCTGGAATGCTATTTGTAGCAAACGGGCTCTGTTGTCACCCATTTGTTTTCAATGATAGAGCCTCCAAATCGACGATCGGTACCGTTGAACATGATCTATACCACCTGAAGCATCTAAAAATCAAAATTTATGTTTTTTCGATATTGTTCTCTTGTCCATCAAGTGGACACAGAAATGAACGGTTGAAAATGAATATCCTTAAAAAGTGATGATAGTAGTCTTGTAATCAAGATCAAGAGTGTTATGCCCCGAGCCAGTCTATTTGGTCGGTTCGGGCACGTCATCAGACGCCGAACGGACAACACCTCCCCTGTCCGCCCAAGGCTCAACAAGACGTCAACATGTATATAGTTATTACACAGCGGAAACATAAGCATATACATAGTTTGCACGAGGGCAAGCAATAGCCAAAAGTGAAAGTCTATACTATTACATCCATACAAGTACTATAATTATCTTTTAACACATACATGCACAGTACATTACATTCTTTCATTCTTTTTCTTATACATCACATACATCTCCAAAACATAGCATTTCTTTCATCCAAACATAAGCTTTTACATTTACATCATTTATACAGTTTGCATCATCAAGTACAAAAGATGATAAAACTGGTATGAAGCTATACTCGGGTGGTTACTGTCTAAGGTGCGATACCTTTACCGCGATCGTCGACCGGCTCGCTCGGCCCCGGCTCTGTAGATGATAGTGGGGTGAGAACTACAACGAAGTTCCCAGTAGGTTCGGCCTCCGACCTCGCCGACTTTTCCACTAGGTTTAAATCAGGCATAAGTAGAAGAATAAAGCAGATAGATAGGTAATCATGCTATACAAATGCAACTAATATGTCTGAACAAATACAATCAATGTAAGGATGCTCATGATGCATGCAAGGTCCATATCCAATACCCAATCCTCTTGGCTAACCCGTAGGTTTCGCCCACGACTCAACAACTCAAATCCCTACTATCGGGGAGATACTCACTACAACCCGACGGGACCGTCCTCTTGCGAGATACTCGCTACGATCCAGTGATGACTACTTCGGAGCTCATCGCTTGATGGGGTGCGACCGCCCTCAAGCCAAGACTTATAGGTGAGTATGATCCAATCCTTAGCTATAAGGATGTCAAGTTCAATCCGATCCTTAACTATAAGGATATTATGCTCACTCAAATCTTTAACTATAAGGATGCCACAACTATGAGGTTGTCATGTTCACACATGCCACAATGCCAAATATCTCATTCTTTATACTCATTAATGCCACACACACTAAGTGTTTCATGCTCTAGCATTTACTATACTCATTAATGCCACACACTAAGTGTTCCACTCTCTAGCATTTATTATGCTCTTTAATGCCCCAAGGTGCTACTCTACTCATGTCATAATGTCACTATGTTCTTTACCTCACTAGGTTCTTGTCACAATTCACACATTCATAGGGTTTACAACTTGTTCATTAGCTCACTAACATCTCATATGCATCTTGTACTCAAAGCATGCAAGCAATATATTCTCAATTCAACCCTGTAATGCATGAAATTCATATACACATATATGCTCAAGAAGTGACATTTAGACATACACGGAAATTCAATGATTTCGGATAGCACCACCCACCTCGTAGGGTTGCTAGGGTGCTAGGATTCAAGTCTCGGAATTTTTAGCCGCCAATTTTCCTTGACTGCGGCAAAACAAAGGCAAAATAGGCTTTTTCCTTGATTTCTTCGCGTAGACTCGTCGGATCTTCAAACCGAGTCCACCAACGCGTCGGTTTACACGTCAATTAGGGCTATAAGAGATCAAACCCTAGTTAGATCTCATATTTACCAAAACCCCATTTGTCACGCCTCGAGCTCCGCCAATTTGGTCAGATTCGGGCACGCCGACAGACCGCCGAACGGACAGAGCTTTCCCTGTACGTCCTAGGCGTCACAATCCATTTGATGCAACAGAAGAGGTCCCAACCAGGAACAACATTCAAACATAGATTGTATAAGTATCAAAAACATAAAAGGCTAACTATGCTATTACAAGCATAGTCTCAAGATTTTACATTTAGAAAATTACATAAGCCTTTATACAATTTACAACTTATACAATTTACTACAAATTTGTTTCTTTCAATTTACACTCTAAACTCTGATGCTAGACCACTTCAAGGTACTGCTATCTCTGGTCTCAGTGGTAGGGCGCTCTGTCTACGGAGCTACGCCCTGTCCTCGCGCCGCCGTGCCGCTCACGTGCTAACCTGTACCCCCAAAACAACACGGGAGTGAGAACTATAAATATAGTTTCCAGTGGGTACGGCCACCCAAGGGAAGAGCTCGACCCACCAGGTCCAAAGGAGGCATTGTAACATGTTAGTCCAATAGATAATAATCACAGATAATTTATGCAAATATTAAAACATGTATGCCTCGCGATATGCAATATGTAAATCATGCAAGAATGTACTATCATAATTGTATCTCTTGATTCTACTTTATTTCATTAACCACTCTTTACTTGTAGCCGTTCTTTTCTTTATTAGCTATTCACGTTCATTAGCTATTTTCTTTATTCTTTACTCTTTGTCATATTGTGCTCATTGGCGATTCTTTCATAAGGTTATTTTACCTTAGCCATCTATGCCACTCGACTCGGTCTTGAGTCAATCATCCGCGGAGTACCGCGTCAAGTCAGGCTCGAGGTGGAGGACGTCTCACAAGCACCTCAGCCTTAAGTCCATGCGACACTAGGTCAATCACAGGGAGAGGAGAACCGTCGATCCCCGTGACCCTAAGTCGCTCAAGCTTAACGGGCGAGGAGAACCGTCAAACCCGTTGAGCTCACACCGGGAGAGGAGAACCGTCGATCCCGTTGAATCACTACAGGGAGAGGAGAACCGTCGATCCCGTAGTTCTGATTCACTTGTTTCCTGGCATACCGGGAGAGGAGAACTGTCGATCCCGTTGAATCACTACCGGGAGAGGAGAACCGTCGATCCCGTAGTTCTGATTCTATTTTGCCAACAGCACCACTTCTATGGATTTCGGAACCCACTTTCACAACTTAAGGGTTTACTCTTTTACCCTATGTCGACGACCTTTCTAGGTCTATACCATTCACTTTCTAGTGGTCCTATTACCACTATAATTCATAACTTAGTTTAATTTTACTAAGTGTCTCTATACATCATAACCTAGGTTCATTTACGCTAGGTTTCATGTTCTTTCACCTAGATCTCGATTCTAGGTTTACTAATTCAACCTATGTTCAATGACACTAGGTTCATTTCATGTCCAACCTATGTTCAATAACACTAGGTTTATTTCATGTCCAATCTATGTTCAATAACACTAGGTTCATGCCACTCGATCTATTCATTATCCTAGTTATCCACGCGTAGAATTATAATTTGTACATTTTCATTTATTTTGTTACCGTCAAGATTTCTAATCAACTAGAATTATCGACATTCATATAGCTTGAACTATAGTACATTCACTTTCATATATGTTTAGACATAGGCATCAAACTTTCACTTTTATGTGGCAACAATTATGTATGCTTTAGTATTTATGTTCACATTTCATATTCAACTTACATGCCCTTGGCATTTATAGGTTCAACATTCATATACCATATGTTTGCTCATATGAATTTAGCATAACTATGCATTTAGCTTTCACGTTCATATATCGACAATTATATGTATCTAGCACAATCTACAATATATTCTTATGCCTCTAGCATGTTCATTATCTGTTTACCATTATACATCATCTAGCATTAACCATAATGCATTCATATATGCATCAAATGAAACCACGATTTACTTTGGCATGGAAGTGACCTAATCACTTCGGTAAAGCACAACCCACCTTTATTTGATACCTGAACGCGAGAAATCCACTTCCCGCACTTCCCGAGAACCGCGACCCGCGCTCGCGACAATTGATGCCGAAAACGTCCTTTTGGTGATATTTTTGCGTAGGCTCGATGGATTGCCGAGCCGACTTCGCCAACGCGTTTGTTTTACCTTCAATTAGGTTTACACGCGACCAATTTCACGTTAGGGTCTCAATCCTACAAAAGTGCATTATTGAGTTTAGAGCTCTACATAAACTGCCATTACATAACTTAATACAAGAACATAAGCAATTTAAGCCTCAACCAATTAAAAGCCTTGAACTAAGTAATTTATGAATACAGGAGATCCATTCATGCTATAACCATAAATTTACAACCCTCAGATTCGACCCAAGAGCTTACATATGCTATTTAATATAGTTTCTCTATAAGTTTACATGTAACCAGAAGTAAGCTCTAGTATCGACGAACATTAGAATCCAAGAATTCTACTACCCAAAACCAATTCCTTTAAGGTACATACATCTACTCTTAATCAGGAATTATAATTTACTCATAGTTTTTCTCACTGTCATATTCTTCTATGTATACATGTAGGCCTATTCTAGGCTTTTCTTAGATTTCCCATGGCAAGAGCAGGTTCTAGAATCCAAGAACCCCAACGTTCAACCTCTTCGTAGGGTAAATATTTCAACTTTAATGAGGTAATAACTATATCTCAGATTTGGAAGCTTCAACAATTTGCTTCCCAGTGCCAAGAACCACACATAACCCAAGAACCTCAATCAATTAATCTAAAGTATTACAAGAGATTAACTTTTATTATATACATATTTCTACAGGTTTCATATAAGCCTTTGCTTGGTTTACTAGGATAAAACCTTTACTAATAACCAAGGATCTACTACTCGAGCCCACATCCATTAACTTAGAGATTTATATCGATCTCTAAACCAAATTTGTAAAATAGCTCTCTTTAATTTCCAACTGCCAAAGCTCATGCATGATAGTAACCTGTACAGCTTGCTCCCAATTCTATAGTAATATGGTTCTTAGTAATCTAATAACCCAAGCTAAATCCTATTTACAACTTTATCAAATAGAGAGCAATTAACTCACCTCAGGTTGATATATCTTGCAGATTACCACTACTCGGAAGCCACCTCACAGCCCAAATCCAATCCGCATGGCAGCCACAACAACCTGAAAGTCACGAAAAAATCGGTCGACGAAACGGTCTCAAAATCGGCTCCTAAATCACATTAAAATCGATTTCTAAACTTCAATTTTTGCATAGATTCAACATAGATCCATCAAAACGACCTCTCCTAACATCCACCATCAAAAATCCATCAAAAAATCAGATTTGAAATTATAACAATAAAATACTAACTTCGCAGTCGAAGCGCCGGAAAAATCCAACACGCGCGGGGGATCAATCGGCTCGTCAAACGACACCAATTTCATTACTTCTTCTTCTTCTCTTTTTCCCTTTTCTCCCTTTCCCTCTCTCTCTCATGCGTACAGGGAGAGGATAAGAATGGAGGTTCCCCCTGGCAGCTTAGTGGAAATCCACTAAGCAATGTAACAATTGCCTTTAGGTCCATAGGTCATTAATATTATCACTTCAGTCCAGTTCTAGTCTGATACATTTAATTGGAGCCCTTCTGAATGTCCGTTTTCGCTCAAATTTGACAGGCATGTTCGGTATTACATAACAAGTCCAAAGAAATTTTAACATTTCAGTTTCGACCCCATTTGGTCACCGCAAACTGTACCGAACTGTAATCTTTATCAGATAGCTTTCGGATTCTATTTCTCTCTCTACGGGTGTCAGAATAATATGAAACTTTAAATCTAGCCTCATAAAAATATTTCTGACATCTCCTCCAGTTTTCATAATTTTCTGACACTGCATTTTCTGCTAATTTATCAGTCCCGTTCTTTACAGAAAATTCTAAATCTTCTATTTTCGCTCCGATTCCAACACGAGTAATTCCAGACTTATATTTTACACCCTTAAGTCCAATAAAATATTATCTCACACCATTTTTATATTATTTTGCTCACTTTAATTCTTTTAATCAAAGTTAGCATCGGAAATCCGAAAATTCTTTTTACATTTCGTTTCGCGCCCAATTTGCGCCGAAACACTTATTTATCTCCAGAATTCATTCACACGCATCACAAATCACTCGGGGATGATGTCCAACTAGCTCAATTCTCACTTTGATCCCCCAGATCAAAGTTGACATCGCAACTCAAGATTTCCATATATTACACCATTTCAACCCTAGGGTTTCCACTTTTGCCAAATACTCACATAACACATGTAGATTCACACATAAATCTGCCATATATGCTTCTAGATACAACTACTAGAAGTAATTAACTCAAAACCCTAGCTTAGAGTCATGTAAACCCACCTTTGGTTCCAAGCTTTCCTCTAAGCCCTTGTACAATAGCAATCTCCACCCTCAACTTGGTCTTCTTCTCCACCAAGACCGCTCCAAACCTCTCTTGGACAAACCCTAGTGAGAGAGAGAGAAGGAGAGAGTTTTAGAGAGAGAGAGGGAATCCTCTTGGGTTGCAAGTGTGAGGGGATGAGAGGAAATGAGCCAAAACCCACTTATATACACTCCACTCTAACACAATTGCATAAAACCCCTCCAACAAGTCCCTTTTCATACTGCCCCGAACTGGGCAGTTTCGGCTACGGGGTTCGGACCTTGCACAGAGGGTCCGGACCCCGAGAGCATATTTTCTGCGAAATTTGCAGAATTCACTCATAATGCTCTCCAAGGTCCTCTACACCCTTAAGTGCCATTCCAACGCATATCGGACTTTCCGAAGCGCACTTTAGTCAATTTGGCTAAAGTTCGGTATAACCTACCGAAGTTTCGGTATATTACAAAGAGTATAGATCTTGTTCTAAATAATTTAAAGAATTTTCTAACCAAAATTCAATTGATTTGGATATCTTTACGCCTTTAAACGAGAAAACGTTTTATATCGACCATTAAAATTACAAATTTTGAAATCCTTTGATCATTAGGCCAATGATGTCGAAAATATTTAAAATTTAGTTTCTAGATACTTCAAGTGGTATAGATCATATTCAACGGTGCCGATCGTCGATTTGGAGATTCTATCATTGAAAATAAATGGGTGGCAGTGGAGCTAATAGTATTTGGACTCTTTTACTATCGAGTTTTAAACCCTTGGATGAAAACTTATAGGATTAGGACGGTAGTGGTCCCCCAGGGTTTAGTTTTGGTCTTCTTAGGGTTGAGTGGGTAGTTGGGTGAATTGTATGATCTAAAAGGTGGCATTGATTAAAGTGTAGATCTAACGGCTAAATAATCGATAGCAACATGGCCCAAATACTATTAATAGTATTCCGGCTCAACTTTATATATATATATATATATATATATATATATATATATAGTTGAGTTGGAATACTATTAGTAGCAAACGGGCTCAATTGCGACCCATTTGTTTTCGATGATGGAGCCTCCAAATCGACGATTGGCACCGTTGAACATAATCTATACCACTTGAAATATCTAGAACCAAATTTTAAATCTTTTCGACATCATTGACCTAATGATCAAAGAGTTCCAAAATTTGTAATGTTAATGGTCGATATGAGGCGTTTTCTCGTTTAACAGTGTAACGATATCCAAATCGATTGAATTTTGTTAGAAAATTCTTTAAACTATTTAGAACAAGATTTATACTCTCGATCTTGATTACAAGATTTCTATCATCACTTTTTAAAGAATAATCATTTTTAGCCGTTCATTTTGTGTCCACTTGATGGACAAGAAAACAATATCGAAAAAGCATAAAATTTGGTTTCTAGATGCTTCAAGTGGTATAGATCATGTTCAACAGCGCCGATCGTCGATTTGGAGGCTCCATCATCGAAAACAAATGGGTGACAACGGAGCCTGTTTGCACCAGGATAGAGATTCCGCTCAACTCTCCATCTCTTCGTCTCTCTCTCTTTCTCATAATATATAATATATATATTATATATATATATATATATATTATAATATAGAGTAGGGCTACTATACTCTTATGAGTATAGAGCCCTTCATACTCATAAGTTGTTTTCGATATTGGACTTTTCAAATCGACGATCCACACCGTTAAACATGATCTAGAGTATTTGAAACTTCTAGAAAATAAATTTCATAATTTTTCGAAATCATTATAAAGTCTATCAAGCGGGTATAAAATGAACGGTTAAAATCAAACGACATCCTAAAAATGGATGATCGGATCCTTCAATTTAAGATCGGAGTTATTGATCTTTATTTAGGTAGTGAATAGAATTTTCTATAAAAAATTCAAACTATTCCGATTCTTTTTCACCGTTAAACTAGCAAATATCTCATACCGGTTGTTAAAAATTGTCAATTTTGTGAACTTTTGATCGTAAGGTAAATGATATTGAAAAATTATAAAATTTGATTTCTAGAAGTTTTAAATGCTCTAGATAATGTTTAACGGTATGGATCGTCGATTCGGAAGCTCTATCATCGAAAACAACTTACGAGTACGAAGGCAATCGTACTCGTAAGAGTATAGTAGCCGGACTCTATATATATATATATATATATATATATATAACTGAGCTCCTATGCTTTTAAAAGTACCAAGTTATTAGTGCTTGTAGGTTTTCGGCCCTTGGATTAAGGAATGTGTGGTTAGGATAATAGTGGTCCCCTTGGGTTGAGTGAGTGGTTGGTTGCATAGTATAATCTAGCGGATGGAAATGATCAAATGAATAGATCTAATGGTGGAAAACTTGCAAGCACCAAGTGCTTGGTACTTTTAAAAGTACTATAGCCGGACTCTCTCTCTCTCTCTCTCTCTCTATATATATATAGAGAGAGAGAGAGAGTTGAGCTGGAATGCTATCGGTAGCAAACGGGCTCCGTTGCCACCCATTTGTTTTCGATGATGGAGCCTTCAAATCGATGATCGATACGTTGACATGATCTATACCACTTGAAGTATCTAGAAATCAAATATCAAATTTTTTCGACTTCACTGGCCTAATGATCAAAGGGTTTCAAAATTTGTTATTTTAATGGTTGATATAAGGCGTTTTTTTGTTTAACGGCATAAAGATATCTAAATCAATTGAATTTTGATTAGTAAACTATTTAGAGCAAGATCTATACTCTTGATCTTGATTACAAGACTCCTATCATCATTTTTAAAGGATATTTTCAGCCGTTCATTTTTGTGTCCACTTGATGGATAAGGGAACAATAACGAAAAAATATAAAATTTGGTTTCTAGATACTTCAAGTGGTGTAGATCATGTTCAACGGTACCGATCGGCGATTTGGAGGCTCCATCATAAAAAACAAATGGGTGGCAATGGAGCCCGTTTGCTACCGATAGCATTCGAGCTCAACTCTCTCTCTCTCTCTCTCTCTATATATATATATATATAGTAGGACTTGTATGCTATTACGAGTATGGAGGTCTTTGTACTCCGAAGTCGTTTTTGATGATTAAACTTCTGAATTGACGACCAGCTTTGTTAAACTTTATCGAACGTATCTGAAGTATCTAGAAAATAAATTTTGCGATTTTTTTAATATCATTTACTTAATTATCGAAAGAATTCAAAATCAACAAGTTTTAATGATTGATGTGTACCGTTTGCAAGTTTAATGGTGTACAAGTATTCAAATTAGATGAAATTTTGATAGAAAATTCTTTATACTATCTACAGCAAGATTAATTTCTATGATCGAAAATTTTTATGTTATATCAAAACTTTTTGTTTGACTTTATTTTCAACCGTTGATTTTGAATCCTTTCAATTACTAGGTAAATGATATTAAAGAACTATAAAATTTATTTTCTAGATACTTCAAATATGGTAGATCAAGTTTAACGGAATTGATTGTCGATTTGGAAGTTCCATTATGAAAAACGACTTAGGAGCACGAAGGCCTTCGTGCTCCTAATAGCATATAGAGTCCGGCTACTATACTGTTATGAGTACAATCGCTTTCGTACTCATAAGTCGTTTTCGACGATAGAGGTTTCGAATTGATGATTCATACAGTTAAATATTATCTAGAGCATTTAAAACTTATAAAAATCGAATTTTATAATTTTTTGACATAATTTACCTTATGATCAAAAGATCTCAAAATTGACAATTTGGTATGGGATACTTGCTAGTTTAACGGTGTAGAAGAACCGAAATCGGTTGAATTTTTGATAGAAAATTCTATTTACTCTCTAGATAAAGATCAATAACTCTGATCTTAAATTGAAGGATCCGATTAGCCATTTACTATCTAGATAAAGATCAATAACTCCGATCTTAAATTGAAGGATCCGATTATCCATTTTTAGGACGTCGTTTGATTTTGACCGTTCATTTTATGCCCGCTTGATGGACTTTATTATGATTTCGAATAGTTATGAAATTTATTGTTTAGAAGTTTCAAATACGCTAGATCATATTTAATGGAATGGATCGTCGATTCGGAAGCTCGATCAGCGAAAACAACTTATGAGTACAAGGGGTTCTATACTAATAAGAGTATAGTAGCCCTACTCTCTCTCTGTCTCTCTATATATATATATAGAGAGAGAGAGAGTATAGTAGCCCTACTATATATATATATATATATATATAGTGTCCGGCTAGGGTACTATCGATAGCACCAAGGATTTGGTGTTATCGAGTTTTCCACCGTTAAATTTAACCCTTTGATTATTTTTACTCGTTAGATTATACTATTCAACCAACCACTTACTCAACCCTACGGGGCCCACATCATCCTAACCACACATTTTTTAATCCAAGGGCTAAAAAATTAATAGCACCAATAGCTTGGTGCTATCGATAGTATTCCAGCTAGTTCTATATATATATATATATATATATATATATATAATTAACGTATAATATAATATAATGTAGTTCCGGCGAAATACTATCGATACTAGAAGTAATTTGGTGCTATCAAGTTTCTGCTGTTAGATTTATCTCTTTATATTTCATCCGTTAGATTTATACTATTACAACAACCCCACGTCAACCTAGGCGGGCAAACACATCATCCTAACCGCATATCTTTTAAATCTAAGGGGCATGAACTTAAATAGCACGCAAGCATTTGTGCCTATTAACTAGTATTCAAAGCCTAGGTTCTATATATATATACCTATAGTATATAATATATATACTGAAGAGAGAGAAGAGAGAAGAAGAGACTCCTAACTAATCTATAAGTCTTGTTTTAAGCTTTAAATGTTCAAATCAAGATCCACACCGTTAAAACTGATCTAGGGTATGTTGAAGTTTTTAGGAAGAAAATTTATATTTTTTCGGCGTACGTTTACTTTATGCATCAAACCGCAAAATGTCAAATTTCAGATGGTAACTTGACGAGGTTGAGTTTACGTGTAGAAGAATCTAAATTTATTCAAATTTTGATAAAAATACTTTAAACTTATCTAAGATCAAGGTCAACATTGTTGATCTTGAATTCAGAGTCCCTATGCCTCAAATTTTAAATATTGTTCAATTTCAACCGTATTATTTTGATATGATATTTAGTAACAGTAAACGATTCAAAAAAACTAAAATTCTATTTCTTAAGAGCTTCAATATCCTAGTTCCCTAGATCATATTTAATGGTGTGGATTATTGATTGAAACCTGAAAATCGAAAGAGATTATAAGTACTAACTCCGGTATTATATATAGTCCTCAGTTAATTAATATATACTATATATATAATATATATCTATATGTTTATATCTAAATAGCTATTACGTAATATATCTAATAATGATAAAGTTGATGGCTACTATGCTTTTGGAAGCACGAGCCTTCCCGTGTTCCAGGTTTTTTCCCATGTTGCAACTTTCGAATCGTCGATCGGCTCCTGTTAAAACTTGATCGAAGATATTTAAGTCCATAGAAAATAAATTTTATGATTTTTCGATATCATTTGCCTAGTGAACGAAGGAGCTCAAAATCAATAATTTTAATGGCCGTAGTGAGCCGTTTGCAAGTTTAACGGTGTAGAAATATCCAAATCACGTGAAATTTTGTTAGAAAATTCTTTATACTATATAAAACAAGATCGATATCTTTGATCTAAAATTTTAATATCATATTATCACGTTTTGTAAGATTTTTATTTTCAGCCGTTGATTTTGAGCTCCTTCGTTCACTAGGCAAATAATATCGAAAAATCGCATAATTTATTTTCTAGGTACTTCAAATGCTCTAGATCAAGTTTAACGGAGCCGATCGACGATTCGAAAATCGCAATATGAAAAACGACCTGAAAGCACGGAAGGCTCTGTGCTTCCAGAAGCATAGTAGCCTCACTCTATGTATATATATATATATATATATATATATATATATATATATATATATATATATATATATATATATAAATAAAAACGATCTGGAAGCACGAAAGGCTCCGTGCTTCTAGAAGCATTGTAGCCTCACTCTATGTATATATATATGTATATGTATATGTATATGTATATATATATATATACATATACATATACGTATATATATACATATACATATACGTATATGTATATGTATATATATATATACATATAAATATACGTATATGTATATGTATATATATATATATATATATATATACTGTCACGCCTTGGACTTCAGCGGAAGCTCACCAGTCACGTGCACAGACCCGCCATGTACACCACAGCCTCAAGTGTACACTAGGCGTCTACAATCAACATAGCAAAAGCATAATATCTTAATCAGGTAATCAGAGCAAAACTAACAGTTCGTAAGTTTATACCGACACAAAACCAAATTACAGCTTAAAAGTAAAGTACAAAGTACATTCTACATAGTCTCAATATACAATTCTGAACTAAACTAGAATAGCTGGTATGGTTCCATCTATTTAACATCGAGGAGGCTCGAGCTAGCCGCTGACTCCTTGCCAGGAACCCTAGCCTTTCCCGCTGTGGAAGGCTCTGCACAAAAATAACCAATAAAAGGGCGTGAGAACTATTAAACAATAGTTCCCAGTGGGTAAGCCGCCGAGAGTGGCGAAATACACCACTAGGTCAACTGAGGCATGAGTAAACTATAACCAGTAAGAAAAGTAAATGCAACAAATAGCTAAAGCGAGTTAACTATAAACATGCCTCAACAAGATAGGCTTTCTAACATGTCTTATGTACTAGCTTAACGTAGACAAGTTCTATAAGTCATGCTAGATATTAGTTTAATCATCTATATGTCATGATTCATGCAGAATATCATTATTATAGTTTAACTAGTTAATGATATCATGTAGCTATCTTCCTACACTAGCAAGAGTGTAAACGTACTGGTACTGTCACTATACTACTACTGACTAACAGGGATATCAACCTCCTAGTAATGAAAAACGTATTGGTATTGTCACTATACTACTGACTAATAGAGATGTCAACCTCCTAGTATGTTCATTACTAGGTATATTCAACTAATGACATAAAGTATTTTGCTACTATGTCCATCTAAGGTTAAAGTCATTTACATTAACCCAATTAACAGGAGACTTACATATGGTAAAGTCCCAGCCCGTGCCGTGCCTAATGGCCCAGTGGAAGTCAACACTACCCACGGCAATCCACTTCGGCGCTCAATCTCGTACATAAGCGATTTGCTGTCGCGTGGGCCAACTCCGGAGTGTCGGCTTGTGGGGCGCGACCCTCACAAGCATGTGCAAATGAGCACATTGGCAAGCAAGCGTAATCCATAGCATAGGGTTCACAAGTTCATCATGTCTCTAACATGGAATCTCAACATTGTTACAAGGTCGACAATTAACAGTAAGTCAAATTCCACTATCAACTACTTGGTAACATATTTCTACCAATAAATAGTATGTACTTAAATCATATAGATGATTCTAACGGGCTATACCCGCATACTCACATATAGTTCTCTCACTACTCCTTATACATAAGGAAAGTGGTTTACTAAGGTTATACTCAATGACTCATTCTGGTATTTATGGAACTTATGGCACATTCTATAGTTCTACATAAACCTCCAATCCTAGTTATTTAACTAGGTCATTTTAGTATAACGTTCATGTTATGTCATAATGCTCGGTTCTAGTTACTTAACTAGATCATAAATAAGAACATGAAATTCATACTAGTTCTACCATATGAAGGCGATAACCAACTTGTCAATACAAGTATGCACAAAATCATATAAGGTACTCTATATATATATGATTTCTCCACAATTCATTTTACTATATAAAGGTACATGTATGTAATTCCACTATACAAGATATGCTAAGAAGTTCTGTCGTCATGTCTACAACATGGAATTGCATGATTATCTCAAAGGTAAAACATTATAATACATCATTCACTTAGTTGTACAACTAAACTAAGTGTCATAGCTTTACAGTTGTTCACTATTGAATATCATCATACTTGTCTACACGAGTTTACCAATATCATGAATACATGCTAAACGAGCAAGTGATCTATGCATACTAAGCAAGTTCCATGACCTTTCGTCCACTACATAGAGGTTAGCTTACTTTACAAACCATGCATGTATTATGCAAACATACTATACATAATTCTTCCTCTACTATGCATGTATTATGCAAACATAAACCCCATTCTAACCATATTCAACATGACTATGTAAGAATTTTAATGTCATAATATCAAAGTAGACATAGGGGGAATTCACCCATTTCGGTAAGGTCAAACCCACCAAATCGCTGTCGACTCTCGTTGATTCCGCAAACGAAGGTAATTCGAAGCCTCCAAGCACCCTAACAATCATTCTAAAATCAGCTAGGAGCTTAACTTCAACTTTCACAAAAACCTCACATAAGCATCTAGTTTAGGCAAGAATCTTATCTAGGATTAAACCAAAGTTAAACCTCCACCTCAAATCAGGTTAGAGCACCCCGAATCTAACCTGCAAGGATCACAATTCTCAGCCCAAAGGGTTTCCAAAACCTGCTGTGAACATACACCGAAACAGCACTACTACTATTACCAATACAACTACTATAGCATCAAACTCAAGAGAGAAGTTAGCTAATCACCTTCCAAAGCTTTAACTCAGTTCCTACTGAATTAGGATTGAAGAACCACAGCCAAACACATCTTCTATAGCTGTTATAAACCTTTCCAAACCAGCTGGCAGCAAAGAGCAAAGAACTAGCTCAAATCCTCTACTATAGAACCAAACTAGAGAGAAGTTGGATTACTCACCTTACCAAGTTTCAATTCAGCTACCTGCTGCGTTAGGACTGAGAAACCTTTCCCAAAACTCCTTTTCCACTCTTCCACAGCTGCCTCAAACCCTCCAATTCAGCTAGCAACAAAAAAAGGAAAAGAAACAAGCTCAAATTCATCTTTTCCACTCCCACATGGAAAAACCTAGAGAGTGAAAGAGAGAAAGTGCTCTTACCCTGTTCTCTGAGCTCCAGCATCCCTTAAACAGCTGCAGGGGTCGAGCTGGGCTGTTAAAAGATAAGCTTAAGAGTGAAATGACCAAAACAACCTCAGCCACGCAGCTACTCTACTGGGTACCGGTACTCGGGCATAGGGGTACCGGTAGTCGGTGCAAAATTTAGCATTTCGCATTTTGCAATGGACTTTCGCTCTTTCGGCCGCTTAATTACTCCTGTAACTTGCCGAAAACCTCTCGACAACCCCTCACAAGATATAGAATAGTTCCAATTACTATTCTAACACTTGAACTTTGCAATTTGTTAAAGTTCAGTGTACTACATATACATACATATATATATATATATGTATATACATATATATATATATGTTTATACATATATATATATATATGAGCATATAGAGCTAGTCTCCTATACTATCTATAGTACTGGAGCTCCCGTACTATAGTCTCGTTTTCGATCTTAGGGTGTTCAAATCAACGATCCACACCGTTAAAACTGATCTAGGGTATTTAAAGTTTTTAGAAATAAAGTTTTATATTTTTTCGACATAGTTTACTTTATGATCAAAACATTTCAAAATTGTCAATTTTCAATGGCTACTATGGCGAGTTTGGAGTTTAATGGTGTAGAAGAATCTAAATATTTCAAATTTTGATAGAAAATGCTTTAAACTATCTAGATTAAGATTAACATTCTTGATTTTGTATTTAAGTCCTATGCTCAAATTTTAAAGATTATTCAATTTCCACCGTCCATTTTGACATAATTTATTTACTAAGTAAACGATGTCGAAAAAAAGTAAAATTTTATTCCTAAGAACTTCATATACCCTCGATCATATTTAACGGTGTGGATCGTTAATTTGAACACCCTAAGATCGAAAACAAGACTATAGTACCGGAGCTCCGGTACTATGGATAGTATAGTAGCCTAATTCTATATATATATATATACATATATATAGAGTGCGTTTGGCATGCTTATGGGGGCTCCGTGCTTCCACTTTGTTTTCGATGTTCGGACTTTCGAATCGACGATCGGCTCCGTTAGACTTGATCTAGAGTATTTGAAGTATGTAGAAAATAAATTTTGCAATTTTTCGATATCATTTGCCTAGTGATCGAAGTGGCTCAAAATCAACGCTGAAAATAAAAAACTCTCTACAAAATATGATGATACTGAATTAAATTCTAGTCAAAAAGTTATGAATCTGTTTATATGTATAAAGAATTTCTAGTCAAAATTTACGTGATTTCGGATATTTATTCAGCCGTTAAACTTGCAACCGCTCACACCACGGCCATTAAAATATTGATTTTATGAGTCCCTTCGATCACTAAGGCAAATGATATGCGCAAAAATCACAAAATTTATTTCTCATAGATATTTCAATAGCTCTAGATCAACTCTAACGGAGCCGATTGTTCGATTCGAAAACGTCTGAAACATCGAAAACAAAGTGCAAGCACGGAGGGCTGCCGTGCTTCATATAGCATACACAACCTACTCATATGAGTTGATATATATATAAATATATATATATATATGTGTGTGTGTATGTCGTGTGTATATATAATTATCGTAATAGATAGTCAAGCTCTTTTATTACATTTATTTTCATATAGGTGGCTTCCGAATCGACGATCCACACCGTAAATTATATTTAGAGCATTTTCAAAACTTCTTAAAAAAATTTTGTAATTTTTCGATAATTATAACAAAGCTCCATCCAGCGTGATAAAAGAAAGTAAAATTGGAACGGGCATATTAAAATGGATGGATCGGATCTTTTAATTTAAATTAAAGTATGGCTTATCTAATAGGAATAGAAGTTCCTATCCAAAAATTCGACCAATTAAAACTAGCAAGTATCCGTACTGACCCATAGAAAGTTATTAATTTTGGTGATCTGTGATAGTAAGGTAAATGGTGTGTGAAAAATATAAAATTTAAATTCAAAAGTTACAAATGCTTTACAGATTTTAACGTATGGATCGTTGATTTGGAAGTTCTATCATAAAAAATAACTTATAAGTACATGAAGTGATCATACTCATATTATCCGTTATATAGTATATATATATAATATAATATTATTATATATATATATATATATATATATAGTACGTCTCTTAGGCTTTCGAAAGTACGGAAGCCTCCGTTCTTGTAATTTGTTTTCGATGATAGGACAATCCAAATTTGGTGAAACTTTAATAAAAAAATTCTACTTAACATCAAGAGCAAGATCAATACTTTCGATTTGAAATTTGAGTCTTTTATCACTTTTTTGTGAGATTTTTTATTTTCAGCCATTAATTTTGAGGCTACTTGTTTACCAGGCAAACAAAGCAAAAGAATTATGAAATTTGGTTTTTAGATAGTTCAAACATTGTATTATGTTTAACGAAACTGATTGCCGAATCGGATGTCTCATTATTGAAAACAACACACAAGTACAGAGGTCTCCGTGCTTTGCAAAGCACAAGAGCCTTTTTTTCTCTCTCTCTCTCTCTTTATATATATATATATATATATATATACACACACACACTTGCGAACATACTCCCCAGACGAGATACTTAACACGTTAGTTACAGCACTACACGTGTCGACATGCACAACGCTTAGTATCCATCGTTTACAGCAAGGACTATTGGGCTATCATGCCATTGTTAAGCATGAAAAATGGTCCGAGTCTATTTCATGCCGCCTTGAAATGTCAATTAAAGGAATGTTATGGTAGAATAACCCGGTCGAAGCGTAATGATCAATTGATCATACACCTGTAATGTCACGTCCCGAGACCGCCAATTTGGTCGGTTCGGGCCCGTACACAGACGCCGAACGAACAGAATCTCCTCTGTTTGTCCAAGGCTCAACAACAATCAAACATATATAAGGAAATGCCCAGGAAAAATTCTAGTATATATGGCTTGCACGAGGGCCAGCAACACAAGCAAGTGAAAGTAAACTAACTAAACCATTCATACATTGTATCTTGATTATTTTAAATCAAATACAAAGCTTACCATTTGTTTACATATATTCTTTAATACATTATTTAACATAGATACATTGCTATCTCTCAAATGAATAATTTACATTTGCTTTCATCAACTATAAATAGATGAAATGTACAAGGTACAGCTCTACTCAATAGATGTCTGTTATTTATGGAGCGCTGTCCAAGTCACGATCCTCAACCACCCCGCACGAACTAGAACCTGCATGGTTAGTAGGGTGAGAACTACTGAAAGTTCCTAGTGGGTTCTGCTGCCGACTTCGCCGACTCACCCACTAGGTCTACTCAGGCATATGTAGGCAAGAAAAGATAACAGATAGTAACCAACTATATCATGTATCTACTACAATGCCTGTACAAAGTTGGAAAGAACAATATATAACTCATGGAGTTTATGCATGCATGCTATCATATACCAATACCCAATCAACGGGTTAACCCCATAGTTAACCACAACTCACCAATTAAATCCCTTTTTATCGGGTCCTCAGCTGCCACCCGACGGGACCGTCTACTGGGGAGACACGCTACCGCCCAGTTGATGACCACTCCGGAGCTCATCGCCTAAGGAGGAGCTACCTTACCTCGAGCATTAGACTATTGTGAGTATGATTTAATTCTCACTTAGAGAATACATTGACAATGCCACTGTCACGCCCCGGGACCCAGCGGAAGCCGGCCCGGCGCGTGCCCAGACCCGCCATATGTCTACAACATATAAGGCGTCTAAAAATAACAATAATAAAAGCAGTAATAAGAGACATCTAGGAGTATCAGAGCATAATAAATGTCTAAATGCTACAACAAGGAATAAGGATAAAACTGTAAATCCACTAAATAAGACATAAAGTAAGTACAATAGGGATCCCAAATACAAGTGCTATAAGTGGGTACACAGGTGGTCTCTATACATGGATACAAAAGCCTCACACTCTCTCAAAATGTAAAATGGAGAAGAAGCAACCACCTAGCGCAAAAGAAACTCTCCCGGGCTAGCTACGCGACACCCTTGCCG
>NC_033627.1:7335670-7340401 GCF_001540865.1 Ananas comosus
GCCCAATCCCGCACGGCGAATATGTATCGCGATGGCCATCTCCGGAGTGCCGGCTTGTAGGGAGCGACCCTCACAAGCATGTGCGAATGAGCACAATGGCAAGTAATCAAACGATCAGTCGCAAATACCAAATTCTCATGTTCGGTAACATGGTATGTAGCAAATGTCCTCGTGGCCAAGTCACTATTTCATCATATCTCAAATATGGAATATAGTTGATGTCAATGTGGCCTATTATCAAGTCTCTATGTTGCAGTTTAATAATTCTCTAGTCCAAGTGCCTCTTTATGACACTATGGTTCATTTTGTCCCAACATGGATAATAAGTTCAAGAACATATAATTTCTAGTCAAAATCGAAGCATGAAACTTTATTTCCGATCATCTCATAGAATATTCGTCGCATGCATATTAACAAGGCACATTTGTCTCTTTACTATATAGAGTAACTTTTTTGATGCATAATATATGAGTTTCAAGCATTCAAAAATTCCCATAAACGCTACTAAACATGAATATGCATGAATTCGAAGAGAATAAAAGCATATAACCACTTAGGAGGAATTTCCCCCAATTTCAAGGAAGCCAAACCCACCGATGACAACGAAACTCCTCGTGCGCTCCAACGAGGGTGTCCCCTAGTCTCCTAGTATCCTAGAGGTATAGAAACATGTGTCAAACAAAGCTCACGAACAAAGCTAAGCTCAAACATTAAGCTTCTCTAGCTAGGTTGGAGAAAACTCACCGAAAGCTAACGAATCTCTCTCGATCTCGAAAAGGGAGTTAGATTCCTTCAAATCCAACCTAAATCAAAGTTCTAAACCAATCAATTTGGTTCTAGAAGCTACAAATCAAAAATCCCCATTTTTAGCCCTAAAACTCAAAATCTAGGGTTTGATCTAGTAAAATCCAACAAAAACTAGATCTAGAGGAAAGGATCTAGTTACTAACCTCTTAGAAGCTTCAAACTAGGCCCCAATCCAAATGGGGTTGAAGATTCTCCCTCCACAAAGCTCCAATCCCGAGCTCAAGGCTTCTCTCATGGAGGAAACCCAAAAAGAAGCAAGAAAGGCAAGGAGGAGAAGATCAAAACCCACCAAAATCCATCAAAAATGGAAGAGAACTCAAGAGAGGGAGTTCTTACCTTGTCTCCTCAGGTTTAGGGCTCAAAGGAGCTCTCAAAGGGGCTGGGGTTGTTTATAAAGAGGTTGCAACAATTGCAAAAACACCCCTCCACGAAAACAGCCCGCTCTGCACTGTGTACCGGTACACGGGTTTGTGTACCGGTACACCACCCACGAAAAGCCAAACCCGAGCCTCGGGTTTGCTGGGGAAATGGTCTGTGTACCGGTACACCACCACGTACCGGTACAGCCATCAACCACGTACCGGTACAGCAAGCGAGCCCGTACCGGTACGCAGCCCGCTGAAGGCTACCCGAGAGCTGACCAAAAATCCGACTTTTTGGATTTTGGTACACCGCTTCAAACCACAATTCTCAGGACTCGAACCATGGGTCGGAACACTGTCTACGACCCTTCAGAAAGTCTGAGATGGCTCGTCACACAGATCAAACACTCGAACCTCGCAATTTGCAAAGGTCCAGTGCGTCACAGCCACACTTTACTAGCTCTTTATGCTAGGTTTACATATCGAATTCTAGATGCTAATCAATTCATCTAGTTCTAATGCCACACATATTATAAGTTCATTGACCTTGTTTAGAACACAATGCTCAGGTGCCACTCATGCCATTTACTAACAATGTCACTTTGTTAACTATTTCATAGTCTAACACAAGTTTATACATCTATAGGGTTCTATATTCATGGTCCATAGTATTCCACATGTTCTCTACAGTGGAAACATACCAACTCATTCATTTTTAGCCACTAGCTAACCTCAACCCTATAATGAATGAATATCAACTATCATATATACATGTATACTCAAGAAAGTGACATAAACATATTAGGTTATTCGATGAATTCGGAAAGCACCACCCACCTTTAAATGTTGCCAAGATGCGAGAAAACCACTTCCCGCGATTTATGAACAATCACAACCCTCGCTCGCGATAAACGAAGCTAAAATGAGGTTTTTTTTCAACAGCTTGCTGTAGGCTCATCGGAACACCGATCCGAACCTCCCAACGTGTCGGTTTTAACCTCAATTAGGATTCTATGCGATCAATTTCAAGCTAGGCCTTCGATCCTACAAAATTGCATTTTCGAACTTTAGTTCTATATACTTTCTATATACACAGGTTCTACATGAACATATAGAGCAACTCAACTTCAACAATTCTAAGAACCTCAACGAAATATTTAAGAATACAAGAGATTAAACCCCTGTCATAATTATACTCCTACATGTTTCACATTAACCCAAGTCTATATATATGTTGTTAGTATAGCATAATTTCAAGGCTCTCATGGCAACTTCAGCTTTAGAAATCAAGAAGCTCATAACTAAACTCTCTTTGAGGGTAAGTAAACATCAACCCTAACAAATTATATCACAATCCTTACCTCAAGTTTCATTCCAACCTAACCATTCACATGTATATGTGCTGTCCATCGTACCCTTTATCCATGATTTCATAGCAAACATAAGGTTTAGATTTCAAGAACTTCATTGCTCAACCTTTTTGGTAGAGTAATTACCATAACTTATCATGGAGATAGCAACCTTCATCTTAAGTCTCACTTCTAATAACCATTCACATGCATACTACGCATACATATACATGACATATGGTTTGTCTTCTAGGTTTTATAGCAATTAGAAGCTCTAGTAATCCAAAAATCCATTGTTCCATCCTTCTAAAGAGTAAATAACATCACTCTTACCCAGGAATTATGATTAACCTACTCAGGTTATTACCACATATATATAGGTATACAACAAGTAACTTGTTTTAGGTTCTTTCATGGTAATTAGAAGCATTAGTAACCAAAATCCATAGCTTAGACTCTTTCTAGAGCAATTAATCTAAACCCAAACCAGGAAATTACAACAGCCTTACCTAGTTTTAGTGCTTCACCAGCTGATTTCCCTGCCCAAACCTTCTCCTCTCAGTTCAAAACATCAAAACATCCATCTCCATCAACTTCTCCTTCAACACTAACCACCCTAGGGTTTGTAGAGAGAAAAGAAGAAGAAACGAAAAGAAAAGGGAAGGAATTAATCCCCTGTTCGCAGGAAGCTGCTGGGGTATTGGGATTTAAAGATAAGCTCAAACAATTTCAAATAAATCCCTCCCAAAGCTGAAATTAAGCTTCATAAATAGGTCCCTACGGTTTCTTTTCAGAATCTGATACTTTTCGCCGGAGCCCTTCTGAATGTCTGTTTTCGCTCAAATTTGACAGTCAGACTTGGTTAAAATTAATAAGAAGAACGAAACCTTAACTTTTCAGTTTGGACAATTTTTGGTCACCGAAAACTCTACCGACTAAAATCTCTAGCAGATAGCAGTCAGATTTTATTTTTCACTTTTCGGGTGTCGGAATGACATGAAACTTTAAATCTTGTCTCATAAAAATAATTCCGATATATTCTCCAATTTTCATAATTTTCTGACACTGAATTTTGTATAAAAATAATTCCGATATACATCACATTTACTAATTAATTTAAATTTAAATATAAATTTTGTATAAAATGAAATTTAAATTTGTATTTTAAATTTACATAGTTATTGGTAGCGTGGTCTATTTTTCAATTAATTTATCTTCCAAATTTGATTTGTTTCAATTTGGTTTTAGTTTGTTAATTATAATTACTTTTTTATAATATCTATAGAATATTTTTTTTATTCCATCAAGGATTCTGTCGGTCAATTCCTATCCGCTTTTATATAGTATAGATATATATACAGAGAGAGATAGACGACTGAGCTTTCGAAAGCACGGAAGCATTTGTGCTTGTAAGTTGTTTTCGATGATGGGATATCCGATTCGGCGATCTGTTTCATTGGACATAATTTACAGTGTTTGAATTATTTAGAACCAAATTTCATAATTTTTTGACTTTGTTTGCATAGTGAACGAGTAGCTTCAAAATTAACGGTTGAAAATAAAAATCTCAAAGAAAAGTGATAAAAGACTCAAATTTCAGATCAAAAGTATTGATTTGCTTTTGAGTTTTTAGCCATTGGATGGAGGGATGTGAGGTTGAGATGATGGTGGTAGGTGGTGGTAGGTGGAATAGTGTTTCATCCAAAGGCTATTAGTAATCAAGGAGTAGATCCAAGGGCTAGAAGCTTAGAAACACCAACGGGTTGGTGCTTCTAAAAGTATTCAAGCTCAATTATATATATATATAGAGTCCGGCTACTATGCTATCGGTAGCACGGAGCGCTCCGTGCTACCAAGTTGTTTTCGATGATGCGGCTTCCAAATCGACGATCGGCTCCGTTAGACTTGGTCTACACTATTGAAAGTATTTGGAAACTAAATTTCAGATTTTTTCGACATCATTTGACTAGTGATCAAAAGATCTCAAAATTGACGATTTTAATAGCCGATGTGGTGTGTTTGTGAGTTTAACGGTGTAAAACAATCCAAATGCGATGAAAATTTTATAGAAAATTCTTTTCACTATTTAGAGTAAGATCAATATATCTGATCTTGAATTTAAATCCTTTATCATCATTTTTCATGAGATTTTTATTTTCAGCCGTTCAATTTTAGACTACTTGTTTGATAGGTAAATGATATCGAAAAATTAT
>NC_033627.1:7340426-7350726 GCF_001540865.1 Ananas comosus
TCAATGAAAAGTGGAAGCGAATTAATCCCTGTTCGCAGGAAGCTGCTGGAGGTATGGGATTTAAGATAAGCTCAAACAATTTCAAAATAAATCCTCCCAAAGCTGAAATTAGCTTCATAAATAGGTCCCTACGGTTTCTTTTCAGAATCTGATACTTTCGCCGGAGCCCCTCTGAAATGCTGTCTTTTCGCTCAAATTTGACAGTCAGACTTGGTTTTAAAATTAATAAGAAGAACGAAACCTTAACTTTTCAGTTTGGACAATTTTTGGGTCACCGAAAACCTACCGACTAAAATCTCTGAGCAGATGCAGTCAGATTTTATTTTTCATTTTCGGGTGTCGGAATGACATGAAACTTAAATCTTGTCTATAAAAATAATTCCGATATATTCTCCAATTTTCATAATTTTGACACTGAATTTTGTATAAAAATAATTCCGATATTACATCACATTTAATAATTAATTTAAATTTAAATATAAATTTTGTATAAAATGAAATTTAAATTTGTATTTTTTAAATTTACATAGTTATTGGTCGTGGTGGTCTATTTTTCAATTATTTATCTTCCAAATGATTTGTTTTCAATTTGGTTTTAGTTTTGTATATTAATTATTTTTTATAATATCTATTAGAATATTTTTTTTATTTCATCAAGGATTCTGTCGCGTCAATTCCTATCCGCTTTTTATAGTATAATACATATATACAGAGAGAGATAGACGAATGAGCTTTCGAAAGCACGGAAGCATTTGTGCTTGTAAGTTGTTTTCGATGAATGGATATCCGATTCGGCGATCTGTTTCATTGGACATAATTTACGAGTGTTTGAATTAATTTGAAACCAAATTTCATAATTTTTTTGACTTTGTTTGCATAGTGAACGAGTAGCTTCAAAATTAACGGATGAAAATAAAAAATCTCAAAGAAAAAGTGATAAAAAGACTCAAATTTCAGATCAAAAGTATTGATTTGCTTTGAGTTTTAGCCATTGGATGGAGGGATGTGAGTTGAGATGATGGTGGTAGTGGTGGTAGGTGGAATAGTGTTTCATCAAGGCTATTAGTAATCAAGGATAGATCAAGGGCCTAGAAGCTTAGAAACACAAGCGGTTGGTGCTTCTAAAGTATTCAAGCTCAATTATATAATATATATAGAGTCGGCTACTATGCCTATCGGTAGCACGGAGCGCTCCGTGCTACCAAGTTGTTTTCGATGATGCGGCTTCCAAATCGACGATCGGCTCCGTTAGACTTGGTCTACACTATTGAAAAAGTATTTGGAAACTAAATTTCAGATTTTTTCGACATCATTTGACTATTGATCAAAAGATCTCAAAATTGACGTATTTAATAGCCGATGTGGTGTGTTTGTGAGTTTAACGGTTGTAAAACAATCCAAATGCGATGAAAATTTTATAGAAAATCTTTTCACTATTATAGAGTAAGATCAATATATCTGATCTTGAATTTAAATCCTTTATCATCATTTTTCATGAGATTTTATTTTCAGCCGTTCAATTTTAGACTACTTGTTGATAGGTAAATGATATCGAAAAATTATGAAATTTAGTTTCTAAATAGTTTCACAGTGTAGATCAAGTCTAACGGTAGCGATCGTCAATTTTGAAGCCGCATCATTTGAAACAACTTGGTAGTACAGAGCGCTTCGTGCTACGATAGTATAGTAGCCTAGTTCATATATTATATATATATATATATATATATATATATAATATAGTGCGGCTAGGATGCTTATTTCCACGGAGGGCTCCGTGCTTCCACTTTGTTTTCGATGTTCGAACTTTCGAATCGACGATCGGCTCCGTAGACTTGATCTAGAGTATTTGAAGTATCTAGAAAATACAATTTTGCGATTTTTCGATATCATTTGCCTAGTGATCGAAGTGGCTCAAAATCAACGGCTGAAAATAAAAATCTTACAAAAATATGATGATATGACATTAAAATTTTAGATCAAAGTTATTGATCTTGTTTATATGGTATAAAGATTTTCTATCAAAATTTCATGTGATTTGGATATTTCTACACCCGTAAACTTGCAACCGGCTCACCCCGCATAAAATTATTGATTTTGATTCCCTTCAATCATAGGCAAATGATACGAAAAATCACAAAATTTATTTTCTAGGTACTTCAAATACTCTAGATCAACTCTAACGGAGCCGATTGTCGATTCAAAAGCTCCGAATATCGAAAACAACTTGGAAGCACGGAAGGCTCCGTGCTTCCATAAGCATACCAGCCACTCTCTCTCTCTCTCTTTATTATATACATATAATATAGAGAGAGAGAGAGACGAGAGAGAGATGAGGCTACTATCCTCTGGAAGCACGGAGCCTTTCGTGCTTCCAGGCCGTTTTTCATGTTGCAATCTTCGAATACGTCGATCGCTCCGTTAATTGATCTAGAGTATTTGAAGTATCTAGAAAAATAATTATGGATTTTTCGATATATATTTGCCTAGTGAACGAAGAGTTCAAAATCAACGGCTGAAAATAAAAATTTTACAAAATGATAATATGACATTAAAATTTAGATCAAAGTATTGATCTTATTTTATATAGTATAAAGAATTTTCTTATCAAAATTTCACTGATTTGGATATTTCTACACCGTTAAACTTGCAAACGCTCACCTACGACCATTAAAATTATTGATTTTGAGCCCTTCGATCACTAGGACAAATGATATCGAAAAATCATAAAATTTATTTTCAGGTATTCAAATACTCTAGATCAGTTTAATCGAGCCGATCGACGATTCGAAGATCGCAATATGAGAAACGATCTGAAGCACGAAAGTCTCCGTGCTTCCAGAAGCATAGTAGCCTCACTCATATCATATATAATATATATATATATATATGGTGGAGCTAGAATACTATTGATAGTATGTTTACTATCAACTCTTTGACCATTGGATGTCTTAGGGTTAAGTGGCTGAATATAATCATCCAGGTGGAAAATGTGATAGTAAATACTATTCATATATTGATAGATAGTATTAGCTCAACTATATATATATATATATATATATATATATATAGAGAGAGAGAGAGAGAGAGAGAGAGAGAGAGAGAGAGAGAGAGAGTTGAGCTAGAATACTATCGATAGCAAACGAGCTCAGTTGCCACTCATTTGTTTTCGATGATGGAGCTTCCAAATCAACGATCGGCACCATTGAACATGATCTATACCACTTGAAGTGTTTGGAAATCAAATTTCATACATTTTCGATATTGTTCTCTTATCCATCGAGTGGACACAAAAATGAACGGCTAAAAATGAATATTCTTTAAAAAATGATGATAGGAGTCTTGTAATCAAGATCAAGAGTATAGATCTTGTTTTAAATAGTTTAAAGAATTTTCTAACAAAAATTCAATTGATTTGGATATCTTTACGTCGTTAAACGAGAAAACACCTCATATGACCATTAAAATTACAAATTTTGAAACCCTTTAATCATTAGGCAAATGATGTCGAAAAGATTTGAAATTTGATTTCTAAACACTTCAAATGGTATAAATCATGTTCAATGGTGCCGATCGTCGATTTGGAGGCTCTATCATCGAAAACAAATGGGTGGCAATGGAGTCCGTTTGCTATCGATAGTATTCTAGCTCAACTCTCTCTCTCTCTCTCTCTCTCTCTCTCTCTATATATATATATATATATATAGAGTTCGGCTACTATACTCTTATGAGTATAGAGCCTCTTGTACTCATAAGTTTTTGACCATTAGATCTACCCTTTAATTATTTTCACCCGTTAGATTATACTATTCAACCAACCGCCCACTCAACCGTAAGGGGGCTCACTATCAATCTAACCGTAACCACTCTCATCCTAACTGCACATTTTTTCATCTGAACAACCAAAAATTTATGAGTACAAAGGGCTCTACTTATATGAGTATAGTAGCCCCAGCCTATATATATATATAGAGAGAGAGAGTTCTAGGCTACTATGCTATTAATAGCACCAAGTCATTGGTGCTACCGAGTTTTTGGCCATTGGATTAAGAGATGTGCGGTTAGGATGATATGGGCCCCTTAGGGTTGAGTGGGTGGTTGAATAGTATGATCTAACGGGTGAAAATGATCAAAAGGATAGATCTAATGGCGGAAAACTTGGAAGCACCAAGTGCTTCGTGCTATTGATAGCATAGTAGCCGGACTCTATATATATATATATAGAGCAGGGCTGCTGTGCTCTCAGGAGCACGGAGGCCTTCGTGCTCCTGAGCTGTTTTCGATGATGGAATTTTCGAATCAACGATCGGCTTCGTTAGACTTGATCTAGCGCATTGGAAGTTTGTAGAAAATAATTTTTGCGATTTTCTGATATCATTTACCTAGTGATCGAAAGGATTCAAAATCCATAATTTTTAATGGTTGATATCTGCCGTTTTCAAGTTTAACGGTGTAGAAGTATTCAAATCAGATGAAATTTTGATACAAAATTCTTTATACTATCTACAACAAGATGAATATTTCTGATCGAAAATTTTAGTACTATATCATCACTTTTTATAGGATTTTTATTTTCAGCCGTTAAAAATTATTGATTTTGAATCCTTTCGATTGCTAGGTAAATGATATCGAAAAATCGCAAAAATTATTTTCTAGAAACTTCAAATACACTAGATCAAGTTTAACAGAGCCGATCGTCGATTCGGAAAACTCCATCATCGAAAACGGCTCAGGGCCTCGGCCTCCGTGCTCCTGAGAGCACAGCAGCCCTGCTCTATATATATATATATATATATATATATATAGAGAGAGAGAGAGAGAGAGAGAGAGAGAGAGAGAGAGTTCGGCTATTATACTATCGATAGCACCAAGCGCTCGGTGCTATCGAGTTTTCCGCCGTTAGATCTACTTTGACCATTTTCATCCGTTAGATTATACTATTCAACCAACCACTCACTTAATCGTAGGAGATCACTATTATCCTAACCACACATCCTTTCATCCAAGAGCCGAAAACCAAATAGCACCAATGACTTGGTGCTATCAATAGTATGGTAGTCTAGTTTCTATTATATATTATATTACATAGTTGTCATGTAATATTATTTTGAATGTATTTAATTTACAAATAAAATTATAGAAATAATATATGTAGTATGGTAACTATTATATGTAAATAACATATAACATATATAATAGAAGAAAAAATATGAAATAATTTTCATTGATCTTTTCCTTCAAATTAAACAGCTGTGGCTCGAAAATTAGTTTTCTTCTCCTGCAAACCAAGCATAAAGAGTGTAAAACTCTTTGTCTGCCAAAGAGACTTCATTGAAAACGATTTTCTGCAGTTTTATGTGGCACCAAACAGCCGCTAAACTAGAATCAAGCAGAATGTTTCTATTGTTTTAAAAGTATTTCTTGACACTTTAAGCTCTTTCTTGATGCAGTGCTAGTTTTAATATTCATCAAATTTAATATTTGAAGCATGTGGTTTTTGGATACATTCCGATGTACAGCAATGATGCACTGTCATATCACAATCTCTTGTAGAGAACTCCAGTTACCTGCATAATGTCATAAACTCTCTTCATTGTTTAATATGTTCTGCTGTAAGAAACGTTCTGCTGTATGAAACAAAGGGAGAGATTTAAGATGTTCTTTTGTGAGGAACAAAGGGAGAGAAAAAGTCTAGATGATCAAAATATGGGTGACAATTTTACACCTTGAAATTTCATGGAGACTTTCTGGATGTAACACGGCTAGACGCCCGCCTTACAGCCAGATTTTAAGATTGCAAAATTTATTATTATGAATCAATTAATCATCGTAACAGTCTAACAAAAACGATGCAAAGAATTGACTGTAAGACTGCTTCCGAACGGTCAGTGAATTTAAAAACACTGATCTATCAGTTTACCTTCAGCTTTTATTCCTCTAATGTGCATTGCGTATCCCTAGTAATTTTTTCTAGCAAACTAATAATATTGTTGTTCAGAAACTTCAACCAATCAAATTGACTTTGCTTAATATTGCATGCTATCACTCTCATGAAACTGTTTTCTTTTATTGACATGCAGTGGTTCTTGACACACCGTTGAGTTACAGCTTGGATGACTGTATTGAGTACATTCAAGAAGATGAACTAGTAGAAGTTACTCCTAAAAGCATCCGTATGTGCAAAAACCCGAAATTTGCAAGGAAGTAAAATATTGTGGAGAAAAGCGTGTTACAGCTCGACAACCAATGGTACACTTAATTTGAGAAGCTTTTGTAGCATTGTTTCGCTCCAGTAAAATATGGTGCTCAATGATACTTACACAATCTGCTGCAGAACCTTGGAACTTTGGTATGGGACTAACAATTTCTTTAGTGTCATGATAGTAAATATAGCTCATCTATGAATTATGACCTATTGCAGCTTTATCGCCACGATGTTAGTTCCTCAAAGAAAGAAGAAAGAAAAATCACAATATTGTTGATTCCCTGATAGTTGTATACTATTCTTTTTTCTTGTATATTTCTTTTGTTATTACAGGGTTTTTTTTTTACCTATTTTAAATTGCTTTAGATGCATACGTGAAACTTTGTATGCTTTTAGACGTTGACGTAATGATACAAGTAGAATTCTGAGGTGATTGCTCTTTTAAAACTAATCACAGGTTTTCTTTGTCTCTAATTGACAAACTCATACAAGCAAATTAATCTGCCAGAAGTTGATGAGCGTCTTAAGACTATTTGAAGCTTTGCCGGTGAGATTTTAAGTGACGTTCTTTTTCTTTTTCTTTTTCTTTTTTTTTTCGTTCAAGTATTCTGAATTTGCAGATATCTAAGGTTGTAATGTGGCCCATACCATGTTCTGCCCGAGGGCTGACCTGGTTCGGCCCAAGCTCGGAATTTGGGGCGTGCCGCCGGACTGGCCTGGATTTTCTGCCAGCACGGCCCACATTAACTCACGTGGGCTGGCCTGGCCCGGATTATTCCGGCTCTGAATTCGGGCGGTATCATGCTGACTTGGATTTTCTAGACCTACGGTCCAGCACGGCTCTTTGGTCCGGACAGTATGCGTAGGGCCAGATGATGCCAGGCGATGCCCGTGCAGGTCCTTTATATTTTTTATTTTCAAATTTTGTTTAAATTTACAAAAAAATTTAAATATTTTGGTCTAAACTTTGAAATTTATTTTTTTAATTTTTGGAGGGATGGGAGAATTAGGATTTGGGGCCACCTAGTCTTAGGAATTTAGTCCCTAGATTGATGATCCAAGGATCAAATTTCCAGAAGAGGTTAGGCCGATCCAAGGCCCAAGCCTCTTAAAGTCATTTTATTTTATTTTTTAAATCTTAAAATTTTTTATTTCACTTTATTTTTTTTATATTAGTAATATAAAATATATACTTGTTTATTTTAAAAAATTTTTGGTTTTGTTAAATAATTTTAATATATCTATAAAAAATATATTGAGTACATAAAAAAAAAAGAAAGTACCGGGCCATGTCACTTGGTAGGAACGGCTCGGAAGTTTTGACCTGCATCCTGCGCAGGCCGTGAGCTTGGTTGCACTATTCAAGGATCAATTTGCAAAAAACAATTAAGCACTCGTCCCACATGATCAGGATATTATTCAAAGTAAATAATTAGTGATGCTAATATTTTATACTATAATTTTTAACATGCTAGTATGTACTGGATGTTCTTATGCCACGATGATATAAATGAATTCTTGAGTTCCAACGTGCACCGGTTGTGATGAGATATCGATATATGTGTCATTGATATCAACATCAATATGTAAATGCAGCATTCTGATACATCCCGTATCACAACACAGACCGACCGTCATAACTATCTCCAAATCTATAACGCATGCCTCCAAAATCGCGTATCACTTCAGAATAACTCATTACAACATATTCGGTCATTCAGGCGTATATTATTCATGCTCGGATGCCATTTGGGTCATACCTATTTTATCACAAATAGGCCTAGCATCTCAACTCGTGCTAGCAGGTACCTATGGATTACCTACAAATTTGCAGGTATAGATTCTAAGTTTCTTAATAAAAAAAATTTATGGATAAAATGGACGAGTACTCATTAAATTATGAGCATTTGGAGTACCGCATACAATATACCGAACTTTTATAATTATGAAGTTTTGGTGGGAACTAGATTAAAAAGCTAATAAAATAGTTCCGGCGAAATTTGGGGAGTATCCGAGTTTTTTCGGTACAAACCGGGTGCGAAAACGGACTTCGGAATGCTAAATCTGTAAAAGCTGCAGATTTTGTGTTGAGTATCGATACTGGAAGCTGGGTATTGATACTGGAAGCTGGGTACTGATACGCAATACAAAATGTGAGAAACAAGCTCTCGAGTTTTGAGAAATTAAACCTAAGTACCGGTACTGAATTTGTATTGAGTATCGGTACTAGAAACTAGGTACCCGTACGGAGTAGAAAATTTGGAAATTCAAGGCTAAATCCTAGTTAGTTAATTCGCGTATAATATGCGAATTATTCGCGAATTTTTGAATAACCGAATTAAATGCCCGTGTCCGTATTTTTCCGAAAAATTAAAAAAAAACACGTTTTTTTTATCAAAAATAATTATCCGCAAATTATTCGCAATTCGCTAACGATTCGCCCAAAAAAACGGCGGTGGCGGACTCGCGGGTAGGGTCGTTGCCAACTCGTCCGTGTCGTCTTCGTCGTCCTTCTCCTCCGCCGCTCTCGTCGCCAAACTCGCGAGTGTTTGGATCTATATAAAACCCCTCCGAAAAACAATTTTCGGTTGAAAATTTTTTTCCCATGTTTAGTTGTTCGTAAAATTTTTTTTTGGAGAAAAAATCGAGTTTTTGACATTTTGTTGCAGTCCGTGGAGGAAGACGAAGGGGAAAAGGCGCGGCGTTTGGAAGGCTATGGTCGCGCGCGGTCCACGAGGCCACTTCGGCCTCGTGGACCGCATGAGAGGGTGGTGCAGTGGACCTCCCTCTCATTATATATATATATAATTGAGCTTCTATACTTTTAAAAGTACCAAGTTGTTGGTGCTTGTAGATTTTTAGCCATTGGATTAAGCAATGTGCGGTTAGGATGACGTGGGCCCCTAGGGTTGAGTGGGTGGTTGGTTGAATAGTATAATTTAACGGTTGAAAATGATCAAAGGCATAAATCTAATGGTTAAAAATTTACAAGCACCAAGTGTAACATACCATATTTTGGTATAAAAATAAAAATAAATAAAAATAGTATGAGAAACTATTTTTATTGTATTTATAGAAGTAAAATATAAGTCAGAAATGACTTGTGCTGAAATTGGAATGAAAACAGAAGATTTAGAATTTTCTGTTGGAAACGGGACAGATAAATTAGCAGAAAATGCACAGTCTCAGAAAATTATGAAAATTGGAGGATAAGTCAGAAATATTTTTATGAGATTAGATTTAAAGTTTCATATTTTTCTGACACCCGTAGAGTGAGAAATAAAATCCGACAGCTATCTGATAAAGATTACAGTTCGGTACAGTTTTCGGTGACCAAATGGGGTCGAAACTGAAAACTTAAAATATATTCTTACTCAGTACGTTAAACTGAGCCTGCCTGTCAAATTTGGGCTCAAACGGACATTCAGAAGGGCTCCAACTGTTCCGAACTGCTAAACTGCTGCCCGAGGTGATAGAGTAATAGTTGAGGGGCTGATTTGTATAAGGGACTTAATCCCTTCAGCACAAAACCCGCACACACACACAACACACACACGCATACATGGAGGGAGAGAGAGATCTCCCTTTCTCTCTCTAAATCTCTCCTAAAATTAAAAAAATTGGTGGAGATTGAAGCTTGGAAGTGAATCACCTTCATCTTCTCCATCTTCTCCATGGTTTGGAGCAAGTTTTGAGGTGAGCTTTTTGAGCCCTCTCATGGTAGATGTCACGCCCCGGGACCGGCGGAGGCCCTCCCGGTGGCGTGCCCAGACCCGCCATATGTCTACACATATAAGGCGTCTACAATAAAAGCGGAAGTAAAAGCAAGAATAGAACAAATGACGAGGTGAAATAACTAGCAACTAATGATATCAGAGCAAGTAAAGCTAGACAATAAAGAAATCACAAGTAGTACAATATCTGTCTCAAAAGTACAAAAACGGTGGTCTCTAATACACTGGTAGAACTCTCAACCTCTCCAAAATAAAACACAACGAGAGGTAGACCACCTAGCGAATCGTCCTCAAAGGAAGCTAGCTCGAAGCAACTCCCTTCCCGCGGTCCCTAGCCTCGCCCTGAGTGGAAGGCTCTGAAAAC
>NC_033627.1:7354613-7356621 GCF_001540865.1 Ananas comosus
GCATGGGCCTGAGCGGCGAATGCCCGTCCGCTCGGCGCTGATCGAGTCACCTCCGGCTGGCGCGGCGCCAGTGCGCGTCCCGCTGACACGGGGACATATGGGGCCCCTCCTTGATAAGGCGAGGACGCTGGAGTCGATGCGACAGACGGAGTAGACGAGGCCCTTGCCGGACAGTCGCGGCTAACATGTCCTTCTTGTCCACAATTAAAGCACCGTCCTTGACGTTGCCTACACTGTGGTGCCCGATGGCCTCGATCTCCACAGATAGGGCACCGCTGCGGCCCACGGCCCCACGACTGTGACCGCGGATACTTCGGGGGCCTCCTCGAACTCGATTGTCCCCCCGAACCGCCGCCCGATCGCTTCTTCCCCTTGTTTTGGGATCCGGCCAACAACTCACGTTCCTCTCGCACGTGGGCATCTCCATGCTCTGCCCACAGCGCCTTATTGAAAACTTCGGCGAAAGTTGTGAGCTGGAATAATTGCACCGCTCTATATATCCACAGCCGAAGTCCTCGCAAGAACCACTCGGCTCGATCCGCGTCATCCTTGACCACGTTCGGGACGCAGTCTATAATGTGGGAGAACTCCTGCTCATAGTCCGCCACCGAACGGTCCCCCTGCCTCAATTTGCGAAACCTCTCCTTTAGCTTTCGCTTTTCGGTGTCAAGGAAATAATTTCCAAACATCTCCTTCTTAAACTCCTCCCAGAGCATTGGTGGAAGGTCAGAGGGTCGATCCCGCTTCAACCGCTTCCGCCACACCTTCGCCGCCTTGTCGAGGCAATGGGTGGCGAAAGGCACCTTATCCTTCTCCGGGGTACATAGGTCCTCGAAGAGCGTCTCCATAGAGTCTACCCAAGACTCCACCACCGACGGCTCCACTTTCCCCCCTTCAAAAGTTGGTGGTTTAAACTTCATAAATTTCATTAGAGCTGTTAGCGCATGCTCCCGCTCCACTTAGTCGGCCATCGTATCAAGTGTCGCCGAACTCGAAGCTGCCGGAGGCGCACTTGTCGGCGGGGGAACTGCCGCTATCGGAACCGCTGCTATGCCCTCACCCTCGGCCGCTACCGGCGTGCGTGCCGAAGGTGCGGGCGGATCGCGATCTCCTACCGCCGTCACGGCCGCCGCTGCTGCCGCTTGCCGCTCCACAACTTCCTGGAGCTGCTCGAACTGAGCCTCCTGGCGCTGCATCACGCCCAACATTGCAGCGACCTGCTCCCGCGGTACCGGAGCAGACCTACACACATAACGCCTTAGGGGCATTTGCTCCTGAAAAGCAACAACTCGATTAGTTATCTCAATCCGATAACTTCCTCAACGTTCACAAAATTAAACGACTCGACAACGAAATCAGGCGGAAGCTCACAAGTGTTCCAGTTCTGGACTCTTAGCGTCGCGTCGTCGGCCGCCGACACAACCACTACGAGCCGAGAAACTAGTATCACTTGGATCCGTCTCTATTCACGGCTAGAGACACAACACCAACTTCGACCCAATCAATCAACTTCCGCCACCGCCATGGGTTCACGTTCACTCACGTCCCTATACCCTTAGGGTTTACCAACCTAGGGTCTCCTAGGTCATCCTAGACTCTCTCTTTACTTGCTCTGGTGCTCTGATACCACTATATCTGTCACGCCCCGAGACCTTAGTGTCACGCCCCGAGGCAGCTACCAATTTGGTCCGACCCCGGGCGCGTCGAACAGACGCCGAACGGACAGGACCTCCCCTGTCCATCCAAGGCTAACCAACGGATCATGTATAAGAATTTACCCAGGAATCAATTCATAAATACACGATCAAGACGCACCACCAGTGCGAACAAGACGAGAGCAAGATACAAGTATGGAAGTATACCAGTACAAAAAGAGAGAAGATGCTATCTATTGCATTCATTTAACTTAATATATTTAATTACATCTTTTTACATTCTTCCAAAATATACATATAATCACTCAACCTCACCCTATACAACATCTGCTCTCAAATACAAAAAGGGTGAC
>NC_033627.1:7356721-7358972 GCF_001540865.1 Ananas comosus
CTTCCGACTCGGAGTTGCAAAAGATTCGAGCTAAGATGGTTGATGGTTGCACCGGTGACTTCACTTTAGACGGTGATGGATTGATGCGTTTCCGCGGACGACTTTGTGTACCGGCGGACTTGGGCATTAAAGAGGATATTCTTCAAGAAGCACATCGAGCACCGTATGCTTTGCATCCGGGAGGCACCAAGATGTACAGGGACTTGAAGTTACTTTATTGGTGGCCCGGGATGAAAAAGGATGTTGGTGAGTTCGTTGCTAGATGTTTAACCTGTAAACATGTGAAGGCTGAGCACCGAGTTCCTGCGGGGAAGCTGCAGAGCCTACCGATTCCAGTGTGGAAGTGGGAAAAGATCACTATGGACTTCGTGATGGGATTGCCTCGCTCACAGGCCGGGCATGATGCTATTTGGGTGATCGTGGATAGATTGACGAAATTGGCACATTTCATACCTATCCACACTACTTGGACTGGTGAGAGACTCGCACAGGTTTATTTGGACGAGATTGTGCGATTGCACGGGGTACCTACTTCTATAGTATCGGATCGAGATCCCCGTTTTGTATCCCACTTTTGGCGGAACTTATAGGACGCTTTGGGTACGCGCTTGGATTTCAGCACTGCTTTCCACCCCCAGAGTGACAGGCAGTCAGAGCGTACTATTCAGACTCTCGAGGACATGCTTCGAGCTTGTGTGATTGCTTTCCAGGGAGGATGGTCGCAGCATCTACCGATCGCAGAGTTTGCTTATAACAATAGTTATCAAGCAAGCATCAAGATGGCACAATTCGAGGCACTCTATGGACGGAAGTGTGGATCGCCACTTCATTGGAGTGAAGTTTGTCAGAGATTTGCTTTAGGCCCTGATGTGCTCCAGGAAGTAGAGGACAAGATTCGCATTGCTCGGGAGCGATTGTTGACGGCCCAGAGTAGGCAGAGGAGTTATGCTGACAGGCGGCGACGAGACTTGGAGTTTCAGATTGGAGATCACGTCTTCTTGAAAGTCTCGCCGACTCGAGGAATTAGACGATTTGGATTCCGGGGCAAGTTGAGCCCCCGATTCATTGGACCGTTTGAGGTTTTGGAGCGGGTAGGCCCGGTAGCGTATAGACTTGCTCTACCGCCGAACCTATCGGGTGTACACAACGTATTCCATGTATCGATCCTCCGGAAGTACATCCACGACCCGGCTCACGTGTTGGATGCTACGCCTTTGGAGCTGAGGGATGATTTGAGCTTTGAAGAGCAACCCTTGAGGATTTTGGCTCGCGAGGTGAAAAGATTGCGGAACCGAGAAATTCCTTACGTGAAGGTGCTTTGGAGCAACTACGACGAGCGCGAGGCCACTTGGGAACTAGAAAGCGCGCTGCGGGAGCGCTATCCCCATCTTTTTCAAGTGGAGGCTTGAGGTATTTGTCATTTCGAATTTCGCGGACGAAACTCCTTTTTAGGAGGGGTGAATGTAACACACTGGACCTCTGCAAATTGCGAGGTTCGAGTGCTTGGATGTATTTCGAGCTTTTCCACACTTGGTGGAGGGTTGTAGAATGTTTTCCGACCTAAAAAGTTCGAAAACTGGAATTCTGGACAAGTCCTGAGAGTTTTTACTCTCGAGGACCGGTCCCTGAAAGGAGAGACCGGTCACCAAGTGAGCAGTGTTGCGGCAGCCTTGAGGCAACCGGTCCCTAGCAGGCGAGACCGGTCCCCGAGCGCACCTTCGCAGAGAGAAACCGGTCCCGCGCAGGTAGAGACCGGTTCCCGAACGTTGGTTTTCCGGGTTCGCAGCGAGAGACCGGTCCCTGTTGGGGAGAGACCGGTCCCTCTGGGCGAAAACTGCCCAAACCGGGCTGTTGTAATTTTAGATTTTTGGGGGACCTAGCTGGATTTTGTTACAATAGAGGGTCTATATGACCCATCCACTCTCTCTTCTCCTCATTTCTCTTCTCTCAACTCTCTCTACACCCTTGATAGAGAAGAAGAAGAAGAAGGAGTAGGAGAACTAGTTTTTACGGGTTTTAGTTGGGATGTTAGAGTAAGATCCCAAGGTTGTGTTCTTTTGGAGTTTAGGTTTCAGATCTACCTCTCTTTCCCGATGGTTGGAGATTCTTCAAAGTTAGGTTCGAGTTTCCCACTTCTAGAAGAGAGAACGTTCGAGGTTCAGGTTCGAAGTTCTTGGTTCCTTCTTCTCTCCCACTCCTTCTACGAGGTTTAGGTGATCATCGAGAGTTTGAAGAAGAAGAAGGAAGGAAG
>NC_033627.1:7360302-7361898 GCF_001540865.1 Ananas comosus
GCTAGCTTCCTTCGAGGACGATTTGATAGGTGGTCTACCTCTCGTGGTTTTATTTTGTGAGAGGTTGTGAGTTGTACCCGTTTATGTATAGAGACCACCCTTCTTTTGGATCTTTGTTTTCCTTTGGAGGAGATAGTATTGTACTACTTTATGGCTACTTCTATTGTTTAGTTATGTTTCTTTTACTCTGGTTTAGACGATAGAACTTTACTCGCTCTGATATCATTAGTTATCACTATGCTATTTGTTCTACTTCTTGCTTTACTTCCGCTTTTGTTGTAGACGCCTTATATGTGTAGACATATGGCGGGTCTGGGCGCGCTACCGGGAGGGCCTTCACCGGTCCCGGGGCGTGACAACTTGGCTGCAATTTTGCAACCCAATGGCTATGTTAAGGGGACAAATTAGACATTTCTCTCATTCTCACCCTCTCACACTCTCTTCTCTCCCTCTCTCTCTCTAGAAGACAAAAGAGGAGAAGAAGAAGACAAAGGAAAGGAAGGAAAAAGAAGAAGAAGAAAGTGGAGAAGAAGCCATTGGAGTGAGGCAACTCCATCTTCCTTCTCTATAGTGCAAGAAAGGAGCAAGCTTTGAGGTAAACTTTGCCCCTTTTCATGTTAACCCCCAAACTAGGGTTTGGATAAACCTAAAAATAATTTTTATGGAGCTTTTAAAGTATTGGAAGCTTTTCTTTTGCTTCTTTTGAGATCAAAACCATAGAAATGGTTCTGCTTGAGGTAAGCTTTGGCCACCTCTAATGGTGAAATCCAAACTAGGGTTTGGAGTGAGATAAGAATGGTTCTAATAGACTTTCTAGAGTATAATGAAGCTACTTTTGCTTTCCATTGAGATCAAACCCTAGGTTTGATGATACTATGGAGCTAGGGCACCCAAATTGGGGTTTTTGCTCATAGGGATTTCTAAGTACAATTGACCCTCTAGAAACCTAATTGGGGGTATTTCCGACGCGTTGGTGCGCTCGGATTAGCGTTACGAAAAGCCAAAGTAAAGATATGAGCAAAATGGCCTAATAAGGCTTCGTTTTGCCGCAGGTAGCGAACCGGGTGTCTAAAAATTCCAAGAAAATCGTCGGAGCACCTAAAGAGACCTACAAGGTGGGTGGTGCTTCTCAAACTTATTGAATTTCTCTCTATGCCTAATGTGTGATTCATTTGAGCATGTGTATATATATTGTTGCATGCATTTTAGGGTAAAGTAATGATGAAAATGTGATGATGCATGATTGTGAGTACAACTTGCATAATATGATGAATGAGAACTATGTGAACGTCAAAAACCCTATGTGTATGCATGAGAGAAAAGTGAGCACCCAAAGTGAGCAAAAGAACAGAGTGACACAATGACATAGATCGAGTGGCATTCGATAAAGTTAAAGTGAAATGACACTAGAGATGGTGTGAGATAAAGAACTAATGTATTGTAAAGAATGATAAAAATGACAATATTTAAAGTTAAAGTAATGTGGGGAGTAAAGAACAAGAAGTGCTAGAGGTAGCCAAAAGTAAAGAATGTAAAGAATATAATTGCTAGAGTTAGCAAGAGTAATGAATGGTAAAGAACAAAGATTGCTAGAGT
>NC_033627.1:7364653-7434740 GCF_001540865.1 Ananas comosus
AGGAAAAACACAAGCTCTCCCTCTCCAAAACATGGTACATATCTCTCTGGTGGAACATGAAGTAAATCGTGAACAATACCCTAAGGATAACATGAATGAAATATGAAAATAATCACCTAAAGTTGAAATGAGAAGAATGGAACTACATCTTAAATCTGAAATTAGTACGAGACTATGAGAATCTACAGATAATAATAACGAAAATAATAGCAACAAAAATTTGCGGAATATACGTAACCACCTAGCGCAAAAGAACTCTCCGCGAGCTAGCTACGCGACACCCTTGCCGCGATCCCGTGCCTCCGCCGGTGCCGAAGGCTCTGAAAAGGAAATATAGAAACAGGGGCGTGAGAACTATTAATTAATAGTTCCCAGTGGGCAATTACTGGCTTCAGTGAAATGCACCACTAGGCCCAAAACTACAAAAGAGGGTCAGTGCAAATAAATAACCAAAAGCGATAAATGCAACGGATAAGTAAAAATGAATGCAATATAACCATGATGTCTCTACTTAGCTTTATTTGCATAAGTAAGAAAACTACTACCATGAGTATATGCACATGAATACCCAACATGTAAGCGCATGAATATGCAACTAACCCAAGGTCCACAGTGTAAAAGTAAAGATGTCATTGTTTACTATTCTAGTCAATGTTCACTTTAACAGTTCAAAGTTCAGCTCTGATAAGACCCACCCGAAGGCTGTCTGGCATAAGACCCACCCGAAGGCTGTCTGGTTTTGCCCCGCCTAATGGCCCCGTGGTAGTCAACATCCCCACCCTAGGAATGAGCTTTTCCCACAGCAATCCACTTCGGCGCCCAATCCCACACGGCGAATGTATCGCAATGGCCAACTCCAGAGTGCCGGCTTGTAGGGAGCGACCCTCACAAGCATGTGCGAATGAGCACAATGGCAAGCATGCTATCAGTATGTCTCAAGTATCAAGTCCTCATGTCTACAACATGGAATATGTCACAACTCTGTCATAGGCCTATCTCTATGTCATCATGTCTAAAACATGGAAGTAATAGATGTCCAATGGCCTATCTCTAAGTCTCAATACAATAGTCTCATATGTGCTAGTCTAAGTGCCCCTTTATGACACTTTTATTTACTAAGTCCAAGCTTAACCCAAATGTTCATAAATGCATAATTGAACCATTTTAAACACATGAAACATGTTTCCATACGACTAGCACGAGCTCTACCCAAATGCATGCAACAATACCCAGAATGCTCTACTATATAGAGTGAAAATTTTCTTATACATAACACATGCATTTTAGGGGTTCTAAAATTCACATAAATTCCATTTAGCATAGATTTGCATTTAGAAATAGTATACGAAAGGTTTAGAAAGCTTAGGGGTCATTTCGTCCCGTTTTCATGAAGCCAAACCCACCGATGACAACGAAACTCTTCGTTTGCTCCAACGAGGGTGTCCACTAGCCTCCTAGTATCCTAGAGGTATGAAAACAAGTGTCAAACAAACTTTACGAACAACCGTAAGGTGGATTATTAAGCTATACTAGATAGGTTGGAGAAAACTCACCGAACGCGAAGGAATCTCTCACGATCTCCGAAAGGGAGCTAGAATCCTTCAAATCCAACCTAAACAAAGGTTCTAAACTAATCAATTTGGTTCTAGAAGCTACAAATCAAAAATCCCCAAATCTAACCCTAAAATCCAAAATCTAGGGTTTGATCTAATAGAAACCATCAAAACATGTATAAAACGGGAAATATATGTTACTAACCTCTCAAGAAGCTCCAAAACAAGCTCAAGGTCCTCAAGGGTGGAAGTTTGATCCTCAATCAAGCTCCAAACCAACTCTCCAAGCTTTCCAATGGTGAAAAACCCACAAAAAGCAAGAAGGAGAAGAGGAAAGAGATCAAAACCACTAAAAACCCACCAAAAAAAGGAGAAGAAATCAAAGGGGGAGAGTCTCACCTTGATCTCCTCTGGTTATGGCTCAAAAACCGCAGCTAGGGGGGCTGGGGTGATATATAAAGGTGTTGTAACAATTGCAAAAACACCCCTCCACGAAACAGCCCAAACTGCACTACGTACCGGTACACGGGTTTGTGTACCGGTACACAACCCACGAAATGGCCAAACCCGAGCCTCGGATTTACCTCAAAATCGTCTGTGTACCGGTATACGGGCTCGCGTACCGGTACAGCAAGCATGGCGTACCGATACAGCAAGCACCGCGTATCGGTACACAGCCCTCTGAGGGCAACCCGAGAGCTAACCAAAAATTCGATCTTTAGGGATTTTGGTACCAGCTCAAGACCACAATTCTCGGGATGCGAGCCATAGGTCGGAACACTGTCTACGACCTTCCAGAAAATCTGAAAAAGCTCGACACACGGATCAAACACTCGAACCTCGCAATTTGCAAAGGTCAAGTGTGTTACAACTATATAGTGAAATTTTTATAATAGATAAGACATGCATTTTAAGTGTTTCAAAATTCATAATAATTCTATCTAGCATGAATATGCATTTACTTTCACAAAAAGACAAGTATTTTACTCATAGGGCCATTTTGCCCTAATTCATGAAGCCAAACCCATCAATTTTTCGAACTCTTCGTTTCGCCGAACGAAGGTGTCCGCTAGCCTCCTAGCACCCTAATGATGTAGGAACAAGGGTTACCCAAACAAAACGAACAACGGATTGATCAATCAATAAGCATTTCAAGCTAGGGTTGAAGAAAACTCACCGATTGCGAAGGAAGCTCTCTCTATCTCCAAATGGGAGTTAGCGTCCTTCCAATCTAACCTAAACAAAGGTTCTAAACCCATCAATTTGGTTCTAGAAACTACAAATCCAAAATCTCCAATTCCAACCCTAAAATCCAAAATCTAGGGTTTTCAACAAGTAGAAACTACAAAACTTGATCCAAAAAGGAGATTAAGTATACTAACCTCACAAGATGCTTAAAACCAAGCTCCAAGCCAAGTGGAGTTGAAGATCTCCTCTCAAACAAGCTCCTCTCCAAGCTCCAAGCCTTCAACAATGGAGGAAACCCAACAAAAAGTAAGGTGGAGAAGAGAGGAGAGATCAAAACGAACCAAAATCCATCAAAAATGGAGAAGAAATCAAAGGGGGAGAGTCTCACCTTGTTCTCCATAGGTTAGGGCACAAGAAAGCCCTCTAAAGGGGCTGGGGTGTAATATATAGGTGTTGCAACAATTGCAAAAACATCCTTCCACGAAACAGCCCAAACTGCACTGCGTACCGGTACACGGGTTTGTGTACCGGTACACAACCTGCAAACCAGCCCAACCCGAGCCTCGGGTTGGCGCACTGGCGGCCAGCGCTGATGGCTGTACCGGTACAGCCATCACCGCGTACCAGTACGCCACCCTGCTGACATCTATCCGAGAGCACACTAATAATCCAAATTTTTGGGTTTTGGTGCCAAGTTTTAAACCTCAATTCTCGGGACTCGAACCATAGGTCGGAACTCTATCAACGACCCTCCACAAAATGTGGAAAAGCTCAGAACACAAATCAAACACTCGAACCTCGCAATTTGCAAAGGTCCAGTGCGTTACATGCACTTAGCCGAAAATCCGCGGAGAACCTAGCCTTGTGGGTTACAAATCAAACGCCCCTATGGTTACAATGGGGAAAATAGATCTTGAGGTGGTGGCTCCAGAAATTCTGGCTAGGTTGATGACGTTGGTGGTCCAACCGAGCTTATTGGAGAGGATCAAAAGTCTGCAGTTGGCGGACCCAGTTCTCCAGAAGGTGTGGCACAATGTTGAGAGTGGCCATGGTGGAGATTTTAGCTTGGATGCTAGTGGTGCACTTCGGTTTCGAAACCGGTAGTGTGTGCCAAACGACGAGGAGCTTCGCAAGCTGATTTTGCAAGAAGCACATTGGTCTCCTTATGTTGACCACCCGGGCGGCACCAAGATGTTTCACGAGTTAAAGACGCTTTATTGGTGGCCGGGAATGAAAGCTGATATTGGGCGCTTCGTGGCGAAGTGTTTGGTATGTCAACAGGTGAAAGCGGAGCGTCGATTCCCAGCGGGGAAGCTTTAGAGTTTATCTATTCCCGTCTGGAAATGGGAAGATATGTCGATAGATTTCGTCGTCGGCTTACCTCGCTCGACAGTTGGCCACGATACAATTTGGGTGATTGTGGATCGTTTGACGAAATCGGCGCACTTTCTGCCGATCCACAACACTTGGGCAGGAGAGAAGTTAGCGCAGGTGTATCTTGATGAGGTGGTGAGGTTGCACGGGGTGCCAAAGTCGATTGTGTCAGATCGAGACCCCAAGTTCACTTCACACTTTTGGAGAAGCCTGCAGGAAGCCCTTGGCACGCGACTCGAGTCCAGTACCACGTTTCATCCTCAGACAGATGGGCAGACAAAGAGAACCATCCAGACCCTGAAGGATATGTTGCAGGCGTGTGCCATTGATTATAAGGGGAGTTGGTGTAAGCACATGCCAATGGCCGAGTTCGCCTACAACAACAGTTATCATGCAAGTATGGGAATGGCACCGTTCGAGGCTCTTTATGGGCGGAAGTGCCGATCTCCCATTCATTGGAGTGATGTGGGCGAGCAAATGGAATTCGGTCCCGATGTATTGCGAGAGACGGAGGAGAAAGTCCACCTGGCTCGCAAGAGATTGCTCACAGCGCAGTCTCGACAGAAGAGCTATTCAGATAAGCGCCGTAGAGATATGGAGTTCGCGGTGGGTGACCGCGTGTTCTTGAAAGTTTCGCCAATGAGAGGCGTGAAGAGATTTGGGGTGCGAGGGAAATTGAGTCCTCGTTATATTGGCCCATACGAAGTCTTGGAGCGGATTGGGACGGTGGCTTACCGACTTGCATTGCCACCTAAGCTTGCGGGTGTGCACAACGTATTCCACGTCTCCAATCTCCGCAAGTATGTGCAAGATCCTGAGTATGTCTTGGTCTATGAGCCGCCAGAACTGCAAGAAGATATGAGTTACGAGGAGTTTCCGGTGATGATTTTGGCTCAGGAGGTGCGTAAGTTGAGGAATCGAGAAATTCCCTATGTTAAAGTTCAGTAGAGCAATCATAGCGATTGCGAAGCCACTTGGGAGCTCGAGAGCGAGATGATGATGCATCACCCTCACTTGTTCGAGGACTAAGTTGAGGTATGGGTTTAGACTTTGAGTTCTAAGTAAGTTTGGTAGCATTGAGTTCGTTTCGAGGACGAAACTCTTTTAAGGTGGAAAGGATGTAAGGAAGTGAATTCTCGAAATACGAGGATTAGACTTCGTTTTGAATCGACTAATTGTCGAGGGTATGGGCTTCGAAAAGTCCGAAGGTGATTGTAATGCATGAAGTGCATTAAGGAAAAGTCCGCGAGAGCATCAGTGCAAAATCTGCACTTGTGGAGTTTTGCTCTCGGGGACCGGTCCCTGGTAGGGAGAGACTGGTCCCCGAGGCTATGGTTGCGGGGAATTCCTGATGCAACCGGTCCCTGGCAGGGAGGGACCGGTCCCCCGCGTGCGAAAAATGATCAAAGGCCGAAAATCGGCTAAGTCCCGAAAATGTTGCTCTCGGGAACCGGTCTCTCAGGCAAGGACTGGTCTCTCGGGGACCAGTCTCTCAGGCAGGGACCGGTTCCCGAACGCGAAATCCCTTCTGCCCAAATGAGAGGCTCTCGGGGATCGGTCTCCCCAACCTGGGACCGGTCCCTCTGCTGCGAAAATGCCTAGTGAGGGCTGTTTCATATAGTGGAAAGTTAAGGGGCTTATTTGCAAAATGGCTTATATGAGAGGTGGGGAACTCTCTTCTCTCCCTCATTGCTCTCATTTCCCCTCACACTCTCACCCTTTTCCCTCTCTCTCTCTCTCTCTCTAGAAATAAAAGAAGGAGAAGAGAAAGGAGAAGAGGAAGAGGAAGAAGAAGAATGAGAAGTTGGAGAAGAAGACAAGGGCTTGGAGATTATCTTCTTCTCTCTCTCCCGCAAGCTTGGAGCTTGATATTGAGGTAAGCCCTCAACCCTACATGGTGGATTTCTTAGGTTTAGGGTTTTTGTTGCTTAAAATGGTTCGAATGGAACCTATTGAAGGTAAGGAGATGGTTCGAGCTCGAATTTGAAGCTTGCACCACGGATTCCTCCATTGTTGCCAACCTATGGCACGGATTTGGGATTTTTGGAAATCTAGGGTTTTCATCTATTTTGATGGGTCGTAAACCTAATTGCTAGGTTTCTGAACGCGTCGGCGAAGACGGTTCGTCGATACGACGAGCGAGTGTGAAGATATCGCCGAAACAAGTACTTGAGGGTTCGTATAGACCCAAGGAGTTGAAGCGACATACAAGGATCGTGACATCGAGTTTTCTAGCTACGCGGCTGTAATACACTGGATCTTAGCAAATTGCAAGATTCGAGTGTTTGATCTGTGTTTGGAGCCTCTCCACAGTTTTTGGAGGGTCGTTGATAGCGTTCCGACCCCTGGCGCGCATCCCGAGGATGTTGGAGTGAGTCTTGGCACCAAAATCCCAAAATTGGAATTTTTGGTCAGCTCTCGGGTAGCCTGCAGCAGGACTTGTACCGGAACAAGACTGGCCTTGTACCGGTACAAGGGTTGATGGTTGTACCGGTACAGCCATCGGGCTTGTACCGGTACAGAGCCGCAGACCGCGCGACCCGAGCCTCGGGTTTGCAATTTCGTCGGCCTTGTACCGGTACAAGAGCCCGTGTACCGGTACAAGGAGGCAGATTTCGTGCAGAATGAAACTGCAGGGGGTTTTGTGCGTGTGTAGCCTTCTATTAGTAACCCCACGCCCTTAGGGCATCTCCTGAGCTTGGAACCTGCAGGGAGAAAGGTGAGGAAGCCCTCCACACCTTCCTTTGTGATTTCTTTGATTTTGGTTGGGGTTTTAAGAGATTAAACCTTCTTTTTGCTCCTTTTGCTTGTTGGAAGCTTTTCCACCTTTGGAGCTTGATTTTGGAGCTTGGTAGAGGGAAGACCTTGGGACTTGGATAGTTTAGAGCTTGGATTGAAGCTTCTAAGAGGTAAGCAACATGTTCTCTCCCTCTAGATTCAAGTTTTATTGGAGATTTTGAGATGAAACCCTAGAATGAGGTTTTAGGGTTAATATTGGGCATTTTGAATCTAGGGCTTTTGGAGCTAGATTGAGTGGATTAGAGGCTTCCATTGGGTTGGATTGGATGAGCCCTAGCTTCATTTTGGAGCTTTAGAGGAGATTTTTGCACTAGAGGTGAGTTTTCCTCACCTATGATTGATTAGCTTAATGTTTGAGCTAGGTATTGTTCGTTCGGCTCGTATGACTCATGTTCTTGTACCTCTAGGGTACTAGGAGACTAGAGGACACCCTCGTTGGAGCGCACGAGGAGTTTCGTTGTCATCGGTGGGTTTGGCTTCGTGGAAATGGGGCGAAATGGCCCCTATGCTCTTTCTACTTGTTGTAAATTATTTTTAAGTTCATTTCTATGCTAAATGGAATTTATATGAATTTTAGAGCACTTAAAATGCATGCCTCGTGTATTATGAAAATTTCACTATATAGTAGAGCTATATGAGTAGAATGCATGCATACGGGAAAAGTGTTTATTTTGCAAGTGAAAAATACATCTCTTATGAGAATTATGACTTGGAATATGTACTTTGGAACATAGTTACCATGTTTTGACATAGAGAACCAGAGTGTCATAAAGGGGCACTTGAAACTAGTAAACTATGAAACTGCAACATAGAGACATATTGGTAGGCCACTACATATCTGCTATATTCCATGTTAGAGACATGATGACATAGGGATAGGCCTTTGAGATACTTGACACATTCCATGTTATTAGACATGAGGACTTGGTACTTGCGACAGATCGTTTGACTACTTGCCATTGTGCTCATTCGCACATGCTTGTGAGGGTCGCTCCCTACAAGCCGGCACTCCGGAGATGGCCATCGCGATTCATATTCGCCGTGCGGGATTGGGCGCCGAAGTGGATTGCCGTGGGACAGGCTCATTCCTAGGGTGGGGATGATGACTACCACGGGGCCATTAGGCTCGGCACCGGCCAGACAGCCTACGGGTGGGTCTCAGGGCCATAGACAGCCTTCGGGTGGGTCTCTTCAGATTTGACTTTGTGTATCCATTATGACATGTGGACAGATGAGGATTTAGTATACTACTTGGACATTGATTAGAATAGTAAACAACGGAACTTTACTATTTCACATTGTGAACATCATGATAGTTGGAGACATTTACTTCATGCATAGTTGCTTTCATACTTATGCTATTTATGCTAAGTAGAGATATCATGTCGTAGTAGGTTACATTTTTACTTACCTTTCGCTTTTCTACTTTTATAGTCACTGACATCTTTTTGTAGCTTTGGGCCTTGTGGTGCATTCACTGAAGTCAGTAATTGCCCACTGGGAACTATTTTTAATAGTTCTCATGCCCTCGTTTTGTGGTTTACTTTTCAGAGCCTTCGGCACCGGCGGAGGCACGGGATCGCGGCAAGGGGATCGCTTAGCTAGCTAGCGAGGAGCGGTACTTTGCCTAGGTGGTTTACTCTTTCTTTTTGTAGTTGAGAGAGAGTGAGAGATTTTGTATCCATGTATAGAGACCACCTGTGCATCTACCTATAGCACTTGTATCTGGGTTTTCCTTGTATCACTTTATGTTTCATTTAGTGGATTTACAGTTTTATCCTTATCCCTTGTTGTAGTATTTAGACATTTATTATACTCTGATACTCCTAGATGTCTCTTATTATTGCTTTTATTATTGTTGTTTTTAGACGCCTTATGCGTTTTAGACGTGTGGCGGGTCTGGGCACGTGCCGGGCGGGCTTCCGCTGGGTCCCGGGGCATGACAGCGGCACTACCAAAATGTGGGGGGTGCCATCCCGAAGCAGTTGAACTGCTCCCTATGTCTGAGTTATCATGTTGATCAAATTGCATATTGAACATGTTGCATATAGGGAATTGAGTTATTAGTATCTATATTCGCATGCTAGTGTTAATGTGGCTTAGTTTATATAGCACTAAAACCTAGTGTGCTCGAGGTAGTATGATACAGTTTAACCCTATATGTGTTGGATGTACATGTAGCAATGAAAACCTAGTACAGTGTAGACTAGGGTATTGAGAACTTGTCAAGAGAACGAGTGGCATCTAGTTAACAATGAACACAAATGAGTGGCATCTAGTTAACAATGAACACAAACGAGTGGCATCTAGTTGACATTAAACATGAGAACCCTAGTGTAGTCGAAAACACTATGAGCTTGGGTATTGGAATACATGATTTTTATGATGAGACCAACCTTAGTTGGTAGGACCAGTTCGTGAGTTCGGATTAAGCTCACATAGCCTGTCTGCGCTTGTAGGGGTCGCTCCCCACAAGCTGTGCACTCCGGAGTATTTGTCACTTGAGGGGCAGTCCAAAGAACTGCTCGGACAGTCTGCGAGCTGTCCCCAGGCGGTCTCGGGGGATAGTTCTGCGAGGCTACTACCCTATGAGACTTATAAACGTGAGATTGAGAATGAGTTACTGAATTTACTGAATGATTGGGTAGAGTAATGAATATGTAACATACCAGATTTTGGTATAAAAATAAAAATAAATAAAAATAGTGTGAGAAACTATTTTTATTGAATTTATAGAATTAAAACATAAGTCAAAAGTGACTTGTGCTGAAATCGAAATGAAAACAGAAGATCTAGAATTTTCTGTTGGAAATGGGACAGATAAATTAGCAGAAAATGCACAGTCTCAGAAAATTATGAAAATTGGAGAATAAGTCAAAAATATTTTTATGAGGCTAGATTTCAAGTTTCATATTTTTATGACACCCGTAGAGTGAGAAATAAAATCCGAGAGTTATCTGATAAAGATTACAGTTCGGTATAGTTTTCGGTAGCCAAATGGGGTCGAAACTGGAAACTTAAAATATATTCTTGCTCAGTACGTAAAACCGAACATAACTGTCAAGTTTGAACTCAAACGGACACTCAGGGAGCTCCGACGAAAGTTATCAGATTTCAAGCTGCCCGGGAATGAATAGTGTCTTGGGGTGTATTATAAAGAAGCTGAAGCTTCTTCTTCCTCTTCTTCAGCCCGAGCACGCCCACACCCACGCACGCATGGAGTAGAGAGAGAAACCCTCCTTCCTCTCTCTAGATATCTCTCTCATCTCTCTAAATCTCTCTCTAAAAATTGGAGAGTTGGTGGAGAAGATGCTTGCGAACGCGTTGGAGGCGACGGATCGAGCTTTCGTGCGCCCGTTGGAGCGGCGTGTTTTCGTCGCGGCGTTCACATTGTGGTAAGCTTTTAGGATTTGGTTTAATCCTTAATTTTAAGTGTTCTAATAGCCTCTAATGAGCATTATAAACATATTTGCTCTATTTAATTTGGATTATTTGGAGATTAATTCATGTTAGGCTTAGAAAATGGGGTTTTGTAAAATATGAGGGTTTGATCTAATTTGACACTCCGTAAACCAAATTGCTAGGTAAACGAACGCGTTGGCGAAGACGGTTCGGCAATCCGACGAGCCGTTACAAAGTTATTAAAGAAATGGACGTTTAGGCTTCGGGTCCGCCGGGAGGGCCGAGGCGATATCGTAAATTCATGAAAATGGATTTGAAGCATCGTGGCACATAACCGAAGACCTTTAATTTTCGGATCGTGAATTGGAGGCCGTTCGGGTGGTCGCGTGAGAGATCGGGCCAAACCGGGTGCCGGGTGCCGCGGGAGGCCGATTGCAAGTGTCGACAAGCAATCGGAATGCGAAATGAGGTGGGTTGTGCTTACCGAAGCGACTAGGTCGCCCTTTATGTCTAAGAAATGAGATTTCATATTGATGCATATTGACATAATATAAGAATGTGAAAAGAATGCATGTTAACATACTATAGAAATGCTAGATGAATGCATATGATTAATGCTTTGAATGCATAATATAAAGGGCGTATGAATGTTAGCATTATAAGAACATCATAAAAGGAATGTATGATGACATGTTGTAGAATATGCTAAATGTAATGCATAATGAATTAAGTGCTAAAAGAATGCATGAGATGCTAAGTATGGACTATTTTGGATAATGACTATATGTATGTTGACAAATCATGTGATGCTAGTGGTATATGTGCATGATGATATATTATGAATTTACATATTGTGGATTATGTTAAATAGAAAAACATACTTGATGACATATTGCCATGTTGTGGAACATAGTGGACAATCTATATATATATTAGATCGAGTGGCATTAAACCTAGCATCTTGAACCTAGCAAACACTTGTGGTGATTGATCATATATATTCTGGTGTCATTCATGTATGTTAGGACCCTATTATTGTGTAAATGTGAGAGTTGGACTTGAACATTAGTAAACAAGGGTGACAATGACAATAGAGACATGATTGGCATCAAGAAAGTGATTGTTAAACATAGTTTAACCATATTGACATTGGTCCAAGTTGACATAGAGAGTGGCATGATTAAATAGGTAGAGACCTATCATGACATTGGCATTGTGACGAGTGGCTATGAATCCTCAAGTTGAGGATTGGATCGATACTCACGTTACGTCTTGGCTTGAGGGAGGTAGCTCCCCCTCGGGCGGTGCGCTCCGGAGTTGGTCACCACTGGGCGTGGTAAAGTCCCACCAGTTGACGGTCCCTAGGGAGGTTCGAGTCCCCCGTTATTAAGGGATTTGGTTGTGAGTTATTGGGGTTAACATGGTTAACCGGTAAGATTGGGTCATAGCCAAATGAGTGTACAACAAGTATGCATTATGAGTTATGGATTTGGTATCCTAGTCGAGAGGATTTAGGGCTGAGGTGTATGTGAGACGTCCATCGCCTCGAGCCTGGTTCTAGTGCGGTACTCCGCAGACGATTGACTCAAGACCGAGTCGGGTGGTTAGCCTTGTAAAGGTAGATGAAACTTTATGATTAAAACGGTGATTGACAAGAATCTAAGATAGAGGAAACCTTAGATATCGAATGGATGAGCTATGGTTAGCAGAATTGAAAGTAGTGTCAAATGAACTACTAGTTGGTTGCATAGTTGCATTATTGCATGATTTGCATATAGCATTGCATTATTGCATTCGTGAGGCAATGCATGGTTTTATTCGTTGCATAATCAAGATATATATCTATCTGTTTATTGAACTAACTTGCAGTTGCCTCCCTTGGACCTATTGGTCGAGCTTTTTCCTTGGGTGGCCGTACCCACTGGGAACCATGGAGTTGGTTCTCACCCCACGTAGTTTTGGGGTGTTTACACGTTCGCACGTGAGCGGCGCGGCGGCGCGAGGAAAGGGCGTAGCTCCGTAGATAGCGCCCTACCCCAGAGACCATAGCTAGCAGTACCCCGTCGACATAGCTTAGGGGTTAAAGAAATGAAAAGAACACAATGTAACATGATGTATTAAAGATATAAATGTTGTAATAATTTAGATTGCATTTGGATGAAAAAGGAATGGTAGTTGAGGTGTAAAATGCATGAATATGAATGAATATAATGATATAGGATGTGTTATGTTGTTTGATACCTTCCATTATGCAATCTTGATTGAAATGTGTTCCTGGTTGGAACTTCGTACATTGTATTGATTGCTATGCCTTGAACGTACAGGGGAGACTCTGTACGTAGTACAGGGGAAACCCTGTCCGTTCGGCGATCTGTTGCAGCGCCGTGACAGAATAACCCTTATTGTTGAGCATAGTAGTATGGTAGCTACGAATTCATTATGAATTGCATGCGTGCATGATATTAGATTGAGGCATGGTAGAGTACTCACATTTCTATTTAATGCTAGTTCTTAATTGTTATCGCTTTCAAGTTTATCTACCTATCTATCTGCATATCTGCCTATGCCTGCTTAGACCTAGTGGGGAGATCGGCGGAGTCGGCTGCCGAACCCACTGGGAACTATGGAAGATAGTTCTCACCCCACTCTCTACAGGTCCGAGTTCGAGTGTCCCCGGCGAGCACGAGGATCGTGGCAAGGGCATAGCGCCCTAAGGGTATCCATAGCTAGCTTTACTTCCTTTGCATTAGCTCTACCCTGTACTTATGTTTGAGAGTAGATGTTGTATAGGGTGAGGTTTTGAGAGTGATTGTACATATGTTCTGGAAAAATACAAAAGATGAAATAATTGTATAAGTTGAATGAGTTCAATAGTTAAGTATATCTCTCTTTTGATCACTTGTATGCTTTACTCGTGTTGCTTGCTCTTTAATAGTTGGCACTGGTTGTGCTTCGTTATCGTTGTTTGATCATGTATGTAATCAAGTGTATTTCTTGGAAACTTGTGTACATGATCTCGTCGTTTGAGCCTTGGGCGGATAGGGGAGTTGCTGTCCGTTCGGCGGTCCGTTCGCCGCGCCCGAACCGGACCAAATCGGTAGTGGTCTCGGGGCGGGGGCGTGACATCACAGGTCAGTCCTTAGCTCTTAATTTGCAAAGTAGTCGCGTCGACCGTGCTTGTACAATGGTAATACCATCTCTTACCCTCTCTTTTGTTGTATGTTAGAAATGTGGTATGTCTTGAGTTTAATATTTTGTACATTTTATTATATTACTTTAGAACTCTATATCTGGCGACTGTGTTCCTTTCTATATCCATTGGGACGGGAATTTTGTCGAGAACAATAATGTACCACGATATATTGGTGGCCGTAAAGAATTGGTTGCGATCCGACGCGATATCTCATTTCGGAAATTTGAGATGGAAATATACAATGTTACTAATTATGATCGAGTGGAAGACCGTCTACGCATCATGGTGAAATGTCCAATGGGAGGCGAATGGGAATTAGTTAACGTATCAAATGACAATACACTATCTGGCATGATGAGTATTTTTCCGTTCCATGGATGTATAAAATTATTCGTGGAGAAAGATGTGTCGACGGCACACGACCGTCCAAATACCGTTAATTATACGGAAATGCGTCGTAGTCGCAATGATCAAAGGAATTACGTCAATCGTGAACGAGTTCGTACATCAAGGTATAAAGTAATGATCTTTATAAATGTTTTTCGTGATTTCTCAATTAGTTTAGGTGCGCGAAATTAATAACTTTGTCTTATAAGTGTTACAGAGAGTTTGGAGTCCCATCTTTGCCAGTTAGTACAGCATTGCCATCTGTTATGATGGATCCGTCTCCGTTGGTTGATCAAAATGAGTAGTAGGTGATTGTATGATTTAGTTACATGAAAAACCAATGTGAATAGTTAATCTTATATATCTCTACAGGTCTACTATCCCTCCTTATCAAAGTGAAGGGCCATCATCTTATGTTCATAAATGGACAGATTGGGAAGTCAGAACTACTATCCCTCCTTATCAAAATGAAGGTCCATCATCTAGTGTTCATGAATGGCTGGCTTGGGAAGAAAGAAATATTATCCCTCCTTATCAAAATGAAGGTCCATCATCTAGTGTTCATGAATGGCCGGTTTGGGAAGTAAGAAATACTATCCCTCCTTATCAAAATGAAGGTTCATCATCTAGTGTTCATGAATGGCCGGCTTGGAAAGTAAGAAATACTATCCCTCCTTATCAAAATGCAGGTCCATCATCTAGTGTTCGTGAATGGACCAATCGAGAAGTGACTACAACTGATAATGAGGACGTAATTTGAAGTAATGAGTATGTTAGTGAAACTCATGAAGAGGATCAAGGGCGAATTGATGCTGATTCTAGTGATGACCAGGAATCCTTTGTTCCGTGTTCTTTGGATCCTAATCATGACGGTGGCTTAAATGCACTCGCATGCGCCATTCGAGATGAAGGTGTTGAATGGATTGATAACTCAAATGTCAACAACGAAGATGTACCGGACCCGGTGGAATTCGAGGAATGTGAAGATCAACGACAACGGTTTCGTCTGGGTAATGAAGTAATTAATCAAAGCATTGTTGATGCATATAATGAACATAATATTGATCAGGGTCCTTGTCACGCCCCGGGACCCAGCGGAAGCCCGCCCAGCGCGTGTCCAGACTCGCCGTACGTCTAAAACATACAAGGCGTCTAAAATAAAGCGGTAAATAAAGCAATAAAGGGGAAAGCGTCTAAGTGTATTAGAGCAAAATACTACGAAGTGCTACAACAAGAAGAAGATCATAAAACTGATAATCCGCTAGGTAAAACATAAGATAATACAAAAGGAGTTCCAAAGCAAGTACTAATCTGAATACAAGGTGGTCTCTCTATACATGGTGCCAAAACTCTCCCTCTCTCTAATACAAACAAAAGAAGGAGTAACCACCTATCGCAAAACGGACTCTCTCCCGAGCTAGCTACGCGACACCCTTGCCGCGATCCCGTGCCTCCGCCGGTGCCGAAGGCTCTGAAAAGAAAACATAGAAACAGGGGCGTGAGAACTATTAAATAATAGTTCCCAGTGGGCAATTATTAACTTCAGTAAAATGCGCCACTAGGCCCAAAACTACAAAAGTGGGTCAGTGTATAAGTATAAGCCAAAGCGATAAGAACAACTAGGAAATAAATATGAATACTATTCAACAATGATTATCTCTATTTAGCATGATTTGTATAGGTAAGAAGGCAGTTACTACAAGTATGTGCACAAGAGTATTCAACATGCAAATGCATAAGTATGCAACTAATCCAATGTCCACAATGTAAATAGTAAAGATGTCATTGTTTACTATTCTAGTCAATGTCCACTTGTCACTTTAATTGTTTACAGTTCAACTTTGATAAGACCCACCCGAAGGCTGTTTGGCATAAGACCCACCCGAAGGCTGTCTAGCTTTACCGTGCCTAATGGCCCCGTGGTAGTCAACATCCCCACTCTAGGAATGAGCCTTTCCCACAGCAATCCACTTCGGCGCCCAATCCCGCACGGCGAACGTATCGCGATAGCCAACTCCGGAGTGCCGGCTTGTAAGGAGCGACCCTCACAAGCATGTGCGAATGAGCACAATAGCAAGCATGCGTATAAGTCTGTCTCAAGTACCAAGTCTTCATGTCTAAAACATGGAATATATCGAATGTCACAAAGGCCTATCACTATGTCATCATGTCTCTAACATGGAATATAGTCGATGTCCAATGGCCTATCACTATGTCTCTATGTTGCATTTTCATAGTTTACTAGTTCCAAGTGTCCCTTTATGACACTATTGCTCAATGAGTCCAAGCATGGTATTTATGTTCATGAATACATAATTCTACTCATTTCAAACATAAGAGACATGTTCTCAACTTGCAAAGCTATCCATCTTTCACAATGCATGCAGTCTACACATATAGCTCTACTATATAGAGTTCAATTTCATAAATACATAAGGCATACATTTCAAGTGTTCTAAAATTCACATAATTCATATTTAGCATGGATTTGCATTCAAAAATACTTTACGATAAGTATAGAAAACATAGGGGCCATTTTGCCCCGTGTTCATAAAGCCAAACCCACCGATGATGCCAAAACCCTTCGTAAGCCCCGACGAAGGTTTCGACTAGTCTCCTAGCACCCTAAAGATGTAGGAACACGGGTGAAACAAATCTTACGATCAACCCTAAGCTCAATCAAAAGCAACATAGGCTAAGGTGGAGAAAACTCACCTAGGTGAAGAAATCCTCTCTCAAACTCCAAATGGGAGTTAGAGTTCTTCAAATCCAACCTAATTGAAGGTACCAAACCCATCAATTAGGTTTTAAAGCCCTCAAATCCAAAAAGCCCCAAATCTAACCTTAAAATCCCTATCTAGGGTTTCTTCAAGCAAAAAGCTCCAAAACTAGGATCTAAAGGAGAAGAACTAGTCACATACCTCTAGAAAGCTCCAAACCAAGTCCAAAATCCTCTTAGGTTGAAGATTGGTCCACCACCAAGCTCCAATAGCAAGCTCCAAGTCCCCCAAAGGTGAGAAATGAGGAAGAAGGTGATGCTCCAAGGCCTCCAAGCAAGATCCTCTCCTTCTCCTTCTTCTTCCTCTCCTTCTCCCTCTCTTCTTCTCTCTCTAGAATGGGTGTGAATGGAAGAAATGAGGATGGAAGAGAGTGGAAGTGTCATATAGACCATCTAGTGCAACAAAATCCAGAAAAGCCCCTCAAAAACTCAAATTCACATCAGCCCGGTCTGGGCAGTTTTCGCCCAGAGGGACCAGTCTCCCCGACTTGGACCGGTCTCTCAGCCTGCCCCGAAAATCCAACGCTCGGGAACCGGTCTCTTCCCGCACGGGACCGGTCTCTCCCCGCGCAAACGCGCTCGGGGATCGGTCTCGCCTGCCAGGGACCGGTTGCCTCGCCAGCTGCCGCAACACTGAGCTGAGAGGACCGGTCTCTCACATCAGGGACCGATCCTCGAGAGTGAAAACTCTCAGGACATGCCAAAACTCTAGAGATCAAGCTTTTAGGCCGGAATACCATCTACGACCTTCCACCAAGTGTGGAAAAGTTCGGAGTACACATTAAACACTCGAACCTCGCAATTTGCAAAGGTCCAGTGTGCTACAGTCCTCCAAGTGATGAAGCATGGACTAATCGGACTTTTTTTGAGAAATCATCTCTAGTGAACGCTTTGGATGCTTGGCACATTGCACATGATGTGCAGCTTAAAGTTGTTAAGTCAAATACAACTAGATATACTGTGAGATGTGTGATCGATTCTTGCCCATGGAGATTACATGCCTCTCAACCGAAAGGTAGTTCATTTTTTAAAGTAAAGACTTATAAAGGTCCGCACACATGTTTGGTTCCAATTCTGAATACAAGACATCGAAACTGTACATCATCATTCATATGTCAATTTATACTACCTACACTGAAGGCAAGGCTTACTATGAGTCCTATGGAAATTCAAGCTCGAGTTCAGAGTGAGTTACACGTTAGCATATCATATAGCAAGGCTTGGTGGGCTCAGAATAAAGCACTACAAATTATATACGGTAGTTGGGAGCAATCATACTGCGACCTTCCTCTATACTTCTCTATGTTGGAATCAACAAATCCTAGAACTATTACGAAGATTGATTTTATTAGTGTGACAAGCAATACTATAATGTTTTCACGAGCCTTTTGGGCTTTTGGACCGTCGATTCATGGTTGGGAGTATTGCTGGCCATTACTTAGTATCAATGCTACCCATTTGTATGGAAAATATGGAGGCCACGTATTAATTGCCACATGTATCGATGCCAACGGTGGTTTATTTTCGCTAGCTTTCGCAATTTATGAGGGAGAGAATGGCTCGAGTTGGGAGTGGTTTTTAAGTTGCTTAAGAAGGTATATAACAAGATCTCGAGTTATTACACTAATTTCATATCGTTTTAAAGGGCTAGCTGTAATACACTGAACTTATGCAAATTGCGAAGTTCGAGTATGTAGACGGATATTTGGAGCTATTCTACATCTTCTAAAGGGTTTAGAGAAGATATTGGACAAGTTTGAGAGTGATTGGAAGGCCAGAAGCAAGAAAGTGCATTATTCTAGCGAAATTCAGCTTTTTCTGTATTGTGTACCGGTACAGCCATCATCGTGTACCGATACATAATGGCAGAAACGTGACAGCAAGGCTCTTTTGGTAATTTCACATTCTATACTTATCTACTTACCTTCAGCTCGACCCCTGAAGCTTTTTAGATGATGCTAGAGCTCAGTGAAGCTGCCCTGCATCTCTTCCTCTTTCTCTCTCTAGGGTTTTTCTCTCTCTACATAGAAATCGGAGATTTAGCTCGTTTTCGTCGCCCCGCTTGTTCCTCGCTATTTGCGAGTGTCGCAGAGCTCACGTGGACGTATAAGAGAGCGTTTTGAAAGGCTTTTCGCAGCTCTGAACCAGTAATTTCCTGGTTGGGAGCTTGAGAAAGTAATCGACTCAATTATTCCGTACTCGAGGTTCTATTAGTCAATTAGTTTGTTGATTTTGGATTTTTGTTGTTCCAGCTGAGAGAAAGAGGTTTTGCTGCTGTAACAGGGTCAGATGTTATAGCTTAGCTCAGTTGGGACTGAGTTTATGATCTAAGAAGGTAAACTACTTCTTTTCTTCATTGTTTGGGCATGAATTCGACGATAAAAGGGCTGATTTTGGGATCGTTGTTCGCAGCAGGTTTCCGAATTAAATTGAGCTTAATTGGTGACCTTGGGGACTGGTTTAGAAAGTGTTCTAATCTGAGGTAAGCAGGAATTTTAATTGGAAACTAATTTCGCAAGAATTCAGCCATAATAGCTTGTATACAAGCATATTGATGCCGTTTTGATGTTGTTCGCAGCGAGAGTGTAATATACTGAAAATTTGGAAAATAAATATCGAACTTTAGTCAAATTGACCAAAGTGCGAGGATGGTACACTTCGGAATGTCCGAAGGTGTTAAAATGATCAAAAGTGAGTTACGGGAGGTTTTCGAGAGCTAAAGGATCAAAATCTGCATTCTGCAGTTTTGAGCTCTCGGGGACCGGTCCCTGGTGGGAGAGACCGGTCCCCGAATGCGTATGAATTGAGACAGCCGAAAAATCGGCTAAGTCCTGAGAAACTAGCTCTCGGGAATCGGTCCCTGCCTGAGAGACCGATCCCCGAGAGACCGGTCCCACCAGAGAGAGACCGGTCGCATCGCGCGCAGCAGCTCTGGCTGTGCAGGGTGGACCTTCGGGAACCGGTCCCTGATGGAGAGACCGGTCCCCGCCTGCGCAAACTACCTAGTTCAGGCAGTGTAATGAGATAAAAGCTGAGGGACTTATATGCAAAAATGCATTATGTGGGTCATGTTTAGGGCTGAGAGAGCCTCTCCCTCTCATTCCCTCACACCCAAAGTCATCCCTCACCCCCTCTCTCTCTAGAAGACAAAGAAGGAGAAGAAAAAGACAAAGGAAAGGAAGGAAAAAGAAGAAGAAGAAAGTGGAGAAGAAGCCATTGGAGTGAGGCAACTCCATCTTCTTCCTCTCTAGTGTAAGAAAGGAGCAAGCTTTGAGGTAAGCTTTGCCCCTTTTCATATTAACTCCCAAACTAGGGTTTGGATAAACCTAAAAATAATTTTTATGGAGCTTTTAAAGCATTGGAAGCTTTTCTTTTGCTTCTTTAGAGATCAAGACCATGAAAATGGTGAAGTTTGAGGTGAGCTTCATCACCTCTCATGGTGAAACCCTAAGTAGGGTTTTGATTTGTCTAAAGATGGTTCTAATGGACTTTTTAGAGTATAATGAAGCTACTTTTGCTTCCTATTGAGATCAAACCCTAGGTTTGATGATACTATGGAGCTAGGGCACCCAAATTGGGGCTTTTGCTCATGGGGGTTCCTAAGTGAAATTGACCCTCTAGAAACCTAATTGGGGGTATTTCCGACGCGTTGGTGCGCTCGGATTAATGTTACGAAAAGCCAATGTAAAGATATAAGCAAAATGGCCTAATAGGGCTTCGTTTTGCCGCAGGTAAGGAACGAAAGGTCTAAAAAAATCCCAAGAAAATCATCGGAGCACCTTTGAAAGCCTACGAGGTGGGTGGTGCTTCTCAAACTTATTGAACTTCTCTCTATGCCTAATGTGTCATTCATTTGAGCATGTGTATATATATTGTTCCATGCATTTTAGGGTAAAGTGATGATGAAAATGTGATGATGCATCATTGTGAGTACAACTTGCATAATATAATGAATAAGAACTATGTGAACGTCGAAAACCCTATGTGTATGCATGAGAGAAAAGTGAGCACCCAAAGTGAGCAAAAGAACAGAGTGACACAATGACATAGATCGAGTGGCATTCGATAAAGTTAAAGTGAAATGACACTAGAGATAGTGTGAGGTAAAAAATCAGTGTATTGTAAAGAATGATGAAAATGACAATGGTTAACGCTAAAGTAATGTGGGGAGTAAAGAACATGAAGTGCTAGAGGTAGCCAAAAGTAAAGAATGTAAAGAATATGATTGCTAGAGTTAGCAAGAATAATGAATGGTAAAGAACAATGATTGCTAGAGTGGCAACAAAAAGTGAAGAAAGAACACTAGAGCTAGTGTAAAGTCAAGATTGAACTTATAAATCCTTTGAGTTAAGGATATGATCATACTTGCTATGAGTTCCGTGCTCGAGGGCGGTCGCTCCCCCTCGGGCGATGCACTCCGGAGTTATGCATCACGGGTTGGAGTAAACCCGAAGGACGGTCCTAGCGGGTGAGTTCCTGCGATGATGGACTTAATGTGAAGCAAGTCAATGTGGCGATACCCCCGGGTTAGCCTTGAGATTAAAGAACAAAGAGCAAAAAACAAAGTGCAAAGAACAAAGAACAAAGAACAAAGAACAAAGAGTAAAGTGAAAAGTACAAAGAATTTGCATAATCTGCATTTATTTAATGTTGAGCATATTTCTGCTTATTGTTCAGGCATATTAGCATCATGTATAGTTTGGTTACTGTTTACAGCCTATTCTTTCTATTATGCCTGAGTTAGTCCTAGTGGGAAAGTCGGTGATGTTGAGGCCGAACCCACTGGGACCTTTGTTGTAGTTCTCACCCCACTATTCCACAGAGCCGGGACCCAGTGAGCCGGCGAGCGACCGCGGTAAAGGTATCGCACCTTAGTCAGAGGCCACCAGAGTTGGGTTACATTTTACTAGTAGAGTTTCCCTATGTTCATCTTTTGTGTTTGATGAGAAATAATGTAAAGAAAAGAATGTAAAGTTTTATTATGAGCAAATGTGATGTAAGAAAGAAATGATGAAATGAAATGTAAGGAATTCGAAAATGTACAAGATGAATGTAATGTATATGATCTAAATTGAATCATAGTACAAAATGAATGCTAGTTTCCTATCTTTCACTCGTGGCTATTGCTTACCCTCATGTAAGCCGTTTGTGTATGTTTCCGCTAGTGCTTTTCTCTATTGATGAAAATGTACATGTGATGAGCCTTGGGCGGATAGGAAAAACTCTGTCCGTTTGGCGTCTGTTTGACGTGCTCGGGTCGGGCCAAATTGGTATCGGTCCCGGGGCGTGACAGAGAGTACGATCAAGCTTTGGATCGTCTTTAGCTGACTTCTGAGGGCTCTTGGAGGCTTAACTTGAGGTATTAAACTAGCCCAAAATAGGGATTCAAGCTATTACTTTGTACTAAGTGCGAATTATGCCGAAATTGGACATTTCGGTTGTAGTAATGATGCGATTTTTATGTTTCGTTTTCAGCAGGGTTGAGGCCTAGTTGAACTAAATCTCGGGACTTCTTTGGGCTGGATTAAGCCTAGTGATAGGTGGGTTTGACCTAACCAGAGCAAGTGAAGCTCCCCTATGTTCTATATGTCACTATATATGTCGCTATAGAATTGGTTTAGTAGCGCACTTTTATGATTATACGATTGATGAAGGGCTTGGAACATGTCATCATAACGTTTGATGTAATGGAAATAGAACCTTTATGAAGTAAAAAGAACTCATGCATAAAAGTACTTATGTTTATATTTAATTCAGTTGAATGACTCATGGACAAATTTATGATGCTCCTAAGCAGAGAACAATGACCCTCTCTTAACTCCAAAGTAGAGAATAATGACATGCCTTGTGACAATATTGATAGTACCATAATAGTGGAAAGTTCTAATGCCATATGTAAAGTAGCATTACTCTCACATGCTTACTAATCTAGTGGATACTAGTTATTGTCAATATTCTTTATATTAAAATTCCGATCAAGGATCGAGAGTGAGAACATTGCAAGTTAAATCGTGATGATTAAGACATGTTGGACTATGGATTATGCTTGCTTGCCATCGTGCTCATTCGCACACGCTTGTGAGGGTCGCTCCCTACAAGCCGGCACTCCGGAGTTGGCTTACGCGACAGTTGCTCGCCCGTGCGGAATTGGGTGCCGAAGTGGATTGCCGTGGGGAGTTGATACTAACACGGGGCCACTAGGCGCAAGCTGGACTACCTTGAGTAGGTCCTGGTGAATTAAGTTAACAATTTAACTTACAAAATGAATGATTATCAGTTATAGTGTACAGTATTTCCTTACACATTCATGCTTGTGTCCATGTTTATGATCATGCTTGCAGTAGTTGCTATGCTTTTGTTATTCAGTTGATTCATTACTATAGAAAGTATAATTACATATTGCTTACATGTTCATTATTTGTAGCATTAGAAATATATCATGCAATTACTGCTTTTACTTTCATTCAGTACATCATGAGCCTAGTGGTGTAATTCGCCGAGACTGGCGGCTTACCCACTGGGAACTATTGTTAATAGTTCTCACGCCATTTTTATGATTATTTTTACAAAGCCATCGACAGGAGAGGCTAGGGATCGTGGCAAGGGAGTCGCGTCTAGCTAGACACTGCTAGGGGCTTGTTAGTTGATCACCTTGCTACTGGGGCTACGGCCGAGGGTGATGTCCCTGTGTATAGAGAGACTGCCATTGTACATGTTTTTGAGTAGCTTTTGATGTATATGAGTTTTTAGAACCAGAGATTATAGTTTTCCTACTTCTCCTTGATATTGAGATTTTGGGCTGTATACTCCTTGTTCTTCTGTGATGACCTGGTCGACTTGTACTTTGCTCTGATATCAGGATAGGATTTTCTATGTTTTCTTCCTATCGATTTGCTTCTTTGTAGACGCCTTATATACTGCAGGTGTATGGCGGGTCTGTACACGTGCCGGATATGCTTCCGCTGGTACCCGGGTGTGACACTAGCGAACCTCATTGCACTTGTATTCCCACAATCTGAAGGTCATGCTCATCGATGGTGTTTGCGACATATGAAGGCCAATATGAATATTCATTTCAAAGCAAAACACTTACTTAAAATATTTTATCGAATTGGGAATCCTTCAGAAGAACGACAATATTATGCATTAAAAGAATAATTGAAGGCTATGGATGAAGAAGCTTGGCTTTGGGTTGACAATCTTCATAACGATAGGACATACTGGGCTAAAGCTTTTGATGGTGGTCGACGATTTGATATTATGACAACTAACCGATCGGAAAGTTTAAATGGGGTGTTGAGGGGAGTTCGCGCCTTACCAATTACAGCTTTTGTGATGGCAATGTTTCATCGAGTGGTAGAATTTTTTCTAAAACATCGAGCGGAGGGCACTGCAATGTCTACGCAATTTGTATCGACTGTTGAAAACACCATCAATAGCTGGATGAGAAGTGCTAGAGCATATACAGTTCGACGATTTGGATTTTACGAGTTCGACATACTTACTGGCGGTGATGATCAATACCAAGTGATTATCAATGGAAGCAGTTCTACATGTTCATGTTTGTGTTTGCAACTTACAGGAATCTCTTGTTCACACATTTTGTCATGTTGTAGTTCTTCACACATGAACATATATTATTATGGCTTATGTTTTCCTTGGTATACTGTCGTATCCAATTGTAAGGCTTATGAACCGCAGTTCTACCCCGTTCCCGATCGTCGTTATTGGATCGCGTCATATGATTCCTCTATACTGGCACCACGCGAGAGAAGGAAAAATGGACGACCCAGATCTACATGTATCCGTAATATTATGGACGAAGCCGCTGGGAATAGGAGGGACAAGTGTAGTATGTAACATACCAGATTTTAGTATAAAAATAAAAATAAATAAAAATAGTATGAGATACTATTTTTATTGGATTTAGAAAAGTAAAACATAAGTCAGAAGTGACTTGTGCTGAAATCGAAATGAAAACAAAAGATTTAGAACTTTCTGTTAGAAACGGGACAGATAAATTAGCAGAAAATGCACAGTCTCAAAAAATTATGAAAACTGGAAGATAAGCCAGAATTATTTTTATGAGGCTAGATTTAAAGTTTTATGTTATTCTGACACCCGGAAGGTGAAAAATAAAATCCGATAACTATCTGATAAAGATTACAGTTCGGTATAGTTTTCGGTGACCAAACGGGGTCGAAACTAAAATATTAAAATTTTTTTGGACTCGTTAAGTAAAACTGAACATGATTGTCAAATTTGAGCTCAAACGGATATTCAGGGAGCTCCGGCGAAAGATATCAGATTTCGAGCTGCCTGAAGTGAATAGTATTGGGGGGCTATTTATGTATTGAAGCTTGCCTTTTCTCCTTCTTCCCCCACAGCCGACCACACCACCACCCTCACACGCATGGAATGGAGGAGAGAGAAACCTTCATTTCTCTCTCTAAATATCTCTCTCATTTCTCTAGATCTCTCTCTAAGAGTTGGAGGGTTGGTAGAGAGCGAGCTTGCGAACGCGTTGGAGGCGTCGATTCGAACTCTCGTGCGGCCGTTGGAGCGGCGTGCTTTCGTTGCGGCGTTCACATTGTGGTAAGCTTTTGAGATTTGGTTTAATCCTTAGCTTTAAGTGTTTTAATAGCCTCTAATGAGCATTGTTAGCATGTTGCTCCATTTAATTTGGATTATTTGGAGGTTAATTCATGTTAGGCTTAGAAAATGGAGTTTTGTAAAATAGTAGGGTTTGATCTCATTTGACCCTCCGTAAACCTAATTTCTAGGTAAACAAACGCGTTGGCGAAGTCGGTTCGGCGATTCGTCGAGCCTACACGAAGTTATTGAAGAAACGGATGTTTAGGCTTCGTTTCCGCCTGGAGAGCCGAGGCGACATCGTAAAGTCATGAAAATGGATTTGGAGCACTGTGGCACATAACCGAAGACCTATAATTTTCGGTGCCGCGATTTGACGAACGATTGGTGAGTATTAGCAAAATCGGGCTGAACCGGGTTACGGATGCCGTGGGAGGCCGATTGCAAGTGTCGACAAGCAATCGAAAAGCGATTTGAGGTGGGTTGTGTTTACCGAAGCGACTAGGTCGCCTGTATGTCTAAGATGAGTATTTATCATCGATGCATATTATGGTAGCTAGTGGTAGAATTTATAAATGTATGAAATGAATGTTATGTTAGGCTACCAAATAATACATATGGTCATAATGTGAGAATGCTAAGTAATGCATAATAACATAGTGTAAATAATGCTAAGTGGAAAGCATAAAGTAAATGACATATGTTAGTCATGTTGCATGTATAGAAATGCTAATGTAAGAATACTAAGTAGATGCATATAGTAAATGCTAAAGGAAATGCATGCTAATGATGTAATATAGAAATGCTAGAATGCATGATGATGTAATATAAATGATGCTAGTTAAAAGTATGAGGGAAATGGCATTTGCATGTTAACGTAAAGTAGAGAACATGCTAGTTGTAATGCATTATGATAAGTTGTAAAGTATCCATGATAAGTATGTTATGTAAATGCCAGATAATTGCATGATGCATGATTAGCATTGTAAGAGGATGCATGAATTGGATCGATAACTCTAGAGTAGAGACCTCGACATTAGACATCTATATATTAGATCGAGTGGCATTAAACCTAGTGTCTTGAACATAGGTTGAACAAGTATAGTGTGAACCTAGTGTCATGAACCTAACAAACACTTATGGTATTTGAGCATATATATTTTGTATCATTCATGCATGATAAGGCTAAGTACATGTGAACCTTGGTTCTAACGTAGTTGAACATAGAGAATGGTAGAACCATAATGGACATGTATGTTAGGACCCTATAATTGTGTGAATGTGAGAGTTGGACTTGGACATAGTAAACAAATGTGACATTGACAATAGAGACATTGTTTGGCATAGAGAATATAGTTGTTAAACATAGTTTAACCAAGAGTGGCATTGAGACAAGAATGGCCTAGAGAGCGGCATGAATAAATAGGTAGAAAACATATCATGACAATGGCATTGTGACAAGTGGCTATGAATCCTCAAGTTGAGGATTGGATCTATACTCACGATAAGCCTTGCCTTGAGGGAGGTAGCTCCCCCTCAAGCGGTGCGCTCCGGAGTAGGTCACCACGGGGATAGTGGCCCCGAAGAACAGTCCCTCGAGTGGAAGTGCTCGAAGCCTCCTCGATTAAAAGGGATTTTGGGTTGTGAGTCATTGGGGTTAACAAGGTTAACCGGTAAGATTGGGTCAAAGCCAAGTAAGAGTTACTTTTAAAAGAATAAACGCACTACAATATGATTGACTCGAGACCGAGTCGGGTGGTTAGCTTGGCTAGGGTAGAGGAAAACCTTAGGAGCAAATAACCAATGATGTAAAGTGACAATATGTATAAATTATGGAAAAGCTATGGATAGCATGATAGAAAGTAAAATCATTTATTCTACTTGTACAGTTGCATGATTTCATATTGCATATCGCAAGGCATGACATGTAGTTCAATATCGGATAAATGTATAAATATCTGTTATATGTTATTGGACTAACCTATTGCAGTGCCTCCTTAAACCTATTAGTTGAGCTTTTCCCTTGGGTGGCCGTACCCACTGGAAACCATGGAGTTGGTTCTCACCCCACGTTGTTTTGGGGTGTTACAGGTTCAAACGTGAGCGGCGCGGCGGCGCGAGGCGAGGGCGTAGCTTCGTAGTTAGCCCCCTACCACCGAGACCAGAGATAGCGGTACCCTAAGTCGGCCTTACTTAGGGATGTAAGGAATGAAAAGAATCAAGTTGTAATAATATAGTTAAAGCTAGATTGTATTTGGATGTTAAAAAGAATGAAAGATGTAATATGTAAATATATGTGAGTTGAATGATTGTAATAACTTAGTTGTATTTATGTTTATGATACTTCCTTATGCAATCTTTGATTGAAATGTGTTCCTGGTTGGAACTTTGTACATTGTATTGATTGCGACGCCTTGGACGTACAGGGGAAACTCTGTCCACGGTACAGGGGAACCCTGTCCGTTCGGCGGTCTGTGGGCGGCACCGCGACCCGGCCAAATAGGCGGGTTGTCGCGGGTTGTGACAGATAAGATGGTATCAGAGCATAAAAAAAAAGACATAAAAACAATAATAGACAATGGTTTAGTTGGACCTAGGAGACCCTAGGATAGTAAACCATAGGAGACTAAGGCTCGTGAGAGACGAGGACTTGTGACTTTTGGCGAAAGGTTAATAGATTGGGTTATGTCGTAAACCTCTAAAACGGATGTTAGAGGTAGACTCAGGGTGAGGTTTATTCTCAACAGAGTGTGTTCATGTTGGGTGCACACAACATGAAGCCAAGTGTTGAGAATAGACACCCTTGCGTGACTTTCGCCCGATTTGAGTCGGTATTAAGTGTCTTGTGTTCGACCTAGAAGGTCGAGGATTAATAGAGTTGTCGCATTTTAGGAAGCGATAGCACTGCGTAGGCGATCTTCATTTAGATCAACGCGGGATGGGCCAAGTGGTGTCCCTGGGCAATTTGAGGCGAGCAGAGACTTGGAACTTCGCAAGTTTTGGCAGCTCTCATGACTTTTGAGAAATTAACGGAATCCTCGTCATGTTAGATCACTTTTGGTCAAATTGACCAAAGTGTGAAGTTGGTATGCTTCGGTAAGGCCGAAGGCGTCAAAAGGAGTAAAGGTGCGTCATTGGGGATCTTCGAGAGCTAGGGATTTGAAAATCTACAAACTGCAGGTTTCTGCTCTCGGGAACCGGTCCCTGCAGGGAGAGACCGGTCCCAAGAGACCGGTTCCATCGGGGGAGACCGATTGCCTCATGCGTAGCCTGCGCGGCCCTGGGAGAAGCTCGGGGAGACCGGTCCCTCGTCGGGGAGACCGGTCCCCGAACCCAAAAATGGCCGAGTCGGGGCAGTGTAAAAGAATAAAAGTTGAGGGGCTTATTTGCACTTATGCAACATGTGGGGCTATGTGGGGGGTATGAGAGCTCTTTTCTCTCATTTCTCACCCACACACCCTCTCATATCTCTCTTTCTCTCTCTAGAAGACAAGAAGAGGAAGAAGAAAGGAAAGGAAAGAAAGAGAAGAAGAAGGAGGTCTTCCTCATCTTCTTCATCTTCTCCTTGGTTGGAGCTTCTTGGAGAGGTAAGCTTCTAAGCTCTCTCTCATGGTGGATTTCTAGAGATAGATTTGATTGCTCTAGAAATGGAGTTTTGTATTATGTGAGGGCGTAGTACCTGCCAGTACAGGTATAGAGCCAGATGGCACTAGCGAAGTGCTAGAAGTAATCTATGGCGAGAAGTGAGACTCGCGGTAGAGATAGAAGTGGCGAAATGACTCTCAGAGCAATATGAGTAGTAAATTGCGAGAGTTGAGCCATGATGCTTATGAGAACACCCGAGTGGTCCGAAAATTTCGGATGTCATTCCGGTAGATCGAACAGTAAAAGTAGCATCACTGTTGAGAGAATGGTCAATTAGTGGCCAAGTTTGAGCACGTGGGCCTAATAGTACCTCAAGGTAAGGTAGGCGGTTGTGCTCGTGCGGCCGGTGTGCACAGGCAAGTTTGCCTAATGCTGGACTTCGTGTGGAACGCTGTAGAGGCGTAGAGCGCTCGAGTGTAGATCCCTGTAGAGTGCGGATGTGGATTCAGCTGAGAGAGTGTATTGGTAGTAGCACTTGAGCATTGCTAGGTGTGAAGCGTGCCATGGATCACTCGTGGGACTGGTGACTCGCACTAGGTGCATAGGAGCCGATATTGGTACGTGTGACTCGGTAGAGTATGTCGTGTAGGACGACGACGGCGGGTAGTGCTTGGGGACGACCCGTGCCTCAACCATTTGTAGACTGTGGAGCCTGGGCCCATTGGGCAGGTGTAGTTAGCTGTGAGTGACAGCGGCCCGGTACCTACGGGTAGGGCAGAGTTCTGGTCAGACGGTAGTCCGAGCTTAGACTCGGGAGCGTGGAATGCTACGTGATAGATTGTGTGACCGATGGTACACCGAGTATGGTTGTGACCCAACCCCTGGACTTGACGTGGTTTGGGGTCTTAGTTGCTCCTGGTTGGAGTGTGTGCGAATTCCCAAGTGAAAATTTCGCCCGATGATGATTGGGTCTGCATTTGCGAGCGAGAGATGCTGCGTATTGAGACAGGTTTAGGTGGTAGGCCTACGTAGGATTGGTGGCCTTTGGTCCACCTGTGGAGACCGAAGAAAGCAATTTGGCAGATAGCCTTATCGAGGAGTTTGACTCGAATTCACGAACGAAGCGCTCGTGTGAGCTCATTGCGAAAATAGTTTGATGTTAATCGTGGCATGTGGTATCAGATAATGAAGTGCTCTTTGTGAGACATCAAACTAGTGGAAAGCCATGTGATGTTGGAGACTATGCTCGTAAACGAACTAAGACTTGAGAGGTGCCGAAGTGGGTCATCTCACATTAAAGTTAAGGGTCAGTGAAAAATTAGAGCACTTACGACGGAGCGATGCACCGGTGATATTGCTTCTAAGCAATGTCGGTGATCGAATTGGGAGGTATTCCCTGAAGAGAAGGCCAATGCAAAGAAGAGTTCTTTGTGTATCGGATGGCGAATGGTGTTGGAGCGCGTAGAGTCGTCGAGTATCGACTTGCGCTGCCACTATGACTTGCAAGACCCGTGATGCATTTTTGTATCACACTTTGCAAATGAGTTTAAGATTAAACCCACGTCCTTCAGTATGAGCCGCTTCTGGAACCATGATTGTGTGAAGCCGCTTTGGAGTGGGAGAATGGGTTGGTACCCTCAATTGCTCGCGGAGCTGAATTTAGGCGTGGTTTGAATTTCGCGGACGAAATTTTTTTAAGGAGTGGGGAATGTAATATACCAGATTTGGCATAAAAATAAAAATTAAAAAAAATAGTATGAGATACTGTTTTTATTGGATTTAGAAAAGTAAAACATAAGTCAGAAGTGACTTGTGCTGAAATCGTAATGAAAACAGAAGATTTAGAATTTTCTGCTAGAAACGGGACAGATAAATTAGCAGAAAATGCACAGTCTCAGAAAATTATGAAAACTAGAAGATAAGCCAGAATTATTTTTATGAGGCTAGATTTAAAGTTTCATGTCATTCTGACACCCGAAAGGTGAAAAATAAAATCCGACAACTATCTGATAAAGATTACAGTTCAGTATAGTTTTCGGTGACCAAACGGGGTCGAAACTAAAATATTAAAATTTCTTTGGACTCGTTAAGTAAAACCGAACATGATTGTCAAATTTGAGCTCAAACGGATATTCAGGGAGCGCCGGCGAAAGATATCAGATTTCGAGCTGCCTGAAGAGAATAGTGTTGGGGGGCTATTTATGTATTGAAGCTTGCCTTTTCTCCTTCTTCCCCCACAGACGACCACACCACCACCCTCACACGCATGGAATGGAGGAGAGAGAAACCCTCATTTCTCTCTCTAAATATCTCTCTCATCTCTCTAGATCTCTCTAAAAATTGGAGGGTTGGTAGAGACCGAGCTTGCGAACGCGTTGGAGGCGTCGGTTTGAGCTCTCGTGCGGCCGTTGGAGCGGCGTACTTTCATCGCGGCATTGACATTGTGGTAAGCTTTTGAGATTTGGCTTAATCCTTAGCTTTAAGTGTTCTAATAGCCTCTAATAAGTATTGTTAGCATGTTGCTCTATTTAATTTGGATTATTTGGAGGTTAATTCATGTTAGGCTTAGAAAATAGAGTTTTGTAAAATAGTAGGGTTTGATCTCATTTGACCCTCCGTAAACTTAATTGCTAGGTAAACGAACGCGTTTGCGAAGTCGGTTCGGCGATTCGTCGAGCCTACGCGAAGTTATTGAAGAAACAGACGTTTAGGCTTCGTTTCCGCCTAGAGGGCCGAGGCGACATCGTAAAGTCATGAAAATGGATTTGGAGCACCGTGGCACATAACAGAAGACCTATAATTTTCGGTGCTGCGATTCGACGCACGGTTGGTGAGTATTAGCAAAATCGGGCCGAACCGGATTACGGATGCCGCGGGAGGCCGATTGCAAGTGTCGACAAGCAATCGGAAAGCGATTTGAGGTGTGTTGTGTTTACCGAAGCGACTAGGTCGCCTGTATGTCTAAGATGAGTATTTATCATTGATGCATATTATGGTAGCTAGTAGTAGAATGTATAGATGCATGAAATGAATGCTATGTTAGGCTACCAAATAATGCATATGGTCATAATGTGGGAATGCTAAGTAATGCATAATAACATAGTGTAAATAATGCTAAGTGGAAAGCATAAAGTAAATGACATATGTTAGTCATGTTGCATGTATAAAAATGCTAATGTAAGAATGCTAAGTGGATGCTTGTAGTAAATGCTAAAGGAAATGCATGCTAATGATGTAATATAAAAATGCTAGAATGTATGATGATGTAATATAAATGATGCTAGTTAAAAGTATGAGGTAAATGGCATTTGCATGTTAACGTAAAGTAGAGAACATGCTAGTTGTAATGCATTATGATAAGTTGTAAAGAATGCATGATAAGTATGTTATGTAAATGCTAGATAATTACATGATGTATGATTAGCATTGTAAGAGGATGCATGAATTGGATCGATAACTCTAGAGTAGAGACCTCGACATTGGACATCTATATATTAGATTGAGTGGCATTAAACCTAGTGTCTTGAACATAGGTTGAACAAGTATAGTGTGAACCTAGTGTCATGAACCTAGCAAACACTTATGGTATTTGAGCATATATATTTTGTATCATTCATGCATGATAGGGCTAAGTACATGTGAACCTTGGTTGCTTTCAATGACATGTTCTAACGTAGTTGAACATAGAGAATGGTAGAACCATAATGGACATGTATGTTAGGACCCTATAATTGTGTGAATGTGAGAGTTGGACTTGGACATAGTAAACAAAGGTGACATTGACAATAGAGACATTGTTTGGCATAGAGAACATAGTTGTTAAACATAGTTTAACCAAGAGTGGCATTGAGACAAGAATGGCCTAGAGAGCGGCATGAATAAATAGGTAGAAAACCTATTATGACAATGGCATTGTGACAAGTGGCTATGAATCCTCAAGTTGAGGATTGGATCTATACTCACGATAAGTCTTGGCTTGAGGGAGGTAGCTCCCCCTCAAGCGGTGCGCTCCGGAGTAGGTCACCACGGGGATAGTGGCCCCGAAGAACGGTCCCTCGAGTGGAAGTGCTCGAAGCCTCCTCGATCAAAAGGGATTTTGGGTTGTGAGTCATTGGGGTTAACAAGGTTAACCGGTAAGATTTGGTCAAAGCCAAGTAAGAGTTACTTTTAAAAGAATAAACGCACTACAATATGATTGACTCGAAACCGAGTCGGGTGGTTAGCTTGGCTAGGGTAGAGGAAAACCTTAGGAGCAAATAACCAATAATGTAAAGTGACAAGATGTATAAATTATAGAAAAGCTATGGATAGCATGATAGAGAGTAAAATTATTTATTCTACTTATACAGTTGCATGATTTCATATTGCATATTGCGAGGCATGACATGTAGTTCAATATCGGATAAATGTATAAATATCTGTTATATGTTATTGGACTAGCCTGTTGCAGTGCCTCCTTAGACCTATTGGTTGAGCTTTTCCCTTGGGTGGCCGTACCCACTAGAAACCATGGAGTTGGTTCTCACCCCACGTTGTTTTGGGGTGTTACAGGTTCAAACGTGAGCGGCGCGACTGCGCGAGGCGAGAGCGTAGCTCCGTAGTTAGCCCCCTACCACCGAGACCAGAGATAGCGGTACCCTGAGTCGGCCTTACTTAGGGATGTAAGGAATGAAAAAAATGAAGTTGTAATAATATAATTAAAGCTAGATTGTATTTGGGAGCTAAAAAGAATGAAAGTTGTAATATGTAAATATATGTGAGTTGAATGATTGTAATAACTTAGTTGTATTTATGTTTATGATACTTACTTATGCAATCTTTGATTGAAATGTGTTCCTGGTTGGAACTTTGTATATTGTATTGATTGCGACGCCTTGGACGTACAGGGGAAACTCTGTCCGCGGTACAGGGGAAACCCTGTCCGTTCGGCGGTCTGTCGGCGGCGCCGCAACCCAGCCAAATAGGCGGGTGGTCGCGGGTTGTGACATAGTATGTGTAAACAGCCCGGACATTATAAAAGCACTTGTCCTGAAAATCAGCAAAGAAGTACCGAGTGACGTTGTCGATTAGTTTTTCTATATGAAAATGACACTTAACTTCTTTAAAATTGTATGCTTACGCACAAATGTTAGATTATTTTGTTTCTAACTCAGATTTATTTGCCTATTTTAGATGGACGATCATGAGGAGCCGGGACCTATTGATACATCCGTGCTGACTGAGCAGCCACGGCATAGATCTACTTTGATCAGAGAGGAAGTGAAATTTTTTTAAACATTTCAAATTTACGTAGATCTTCTTTAATTTATGTACTAATTTTGAGCTGACATTCACAATCATGCAGGGTTATTCTCCTGCTCAATTTACGGAGCATGGTAGTAAAATGAACAGATGGCAGATTGAGCATCCTGCGGTGTTGGACTTATTGCGACGAGCAGGATTTTATTACGTTTCACGATTGCGCCACTTACAGCTCGATCAGTCGTTATTGGGAGCATTAGTCGAGAGGTGGTGGCGGGAGACGTAGAGTTTCCATTTGCGACACAGAAAGATGAGTATTACATTGATAGACGTCGCAATTATTACGGAACTCTGCATCCATGGTAGAGCTGTGACTAAAGGGGATCCTATCAGTGGGCAGAGCTCTGCGGGTTACTTCTCGGGGTGGCTCCTCAGGATATTAGGGGTGGTGAGATCAAGATAGACTGGTTATATCAGCATTTCCATGATATCCCCTTAGATGCACCTCCCGCTATTGTTCGAGTTACAGCGAAAGCATATATACTATTTGAGATAGGATATAGTTTGTTTCCAAATCTAAGCGGGAATATGGTGCATTTGAAATGGTTGCCACATCTAGAGGATTTTGACCTTTGTGGTGAGTTGGCATGGGGTGCAGCCGCGCTAGCTCATCTTTATTGGGCCCTAGGAAATGCTTGCATGAGGGGGAAGGTCGAGTGTTGTTGTTTCGGGACATTAGTTCAGGTACAATTCCTACTAGTACCCTTACAATACTTATACTTAAGTCATGGTTTTTGTTTCCATTTCTAACTAATTTTTTTTGTATAGATATGGGCATGGGACCACTTGCACATTGGCCGCCCTAAGGTAGTAGGACCGCAGCCTGAGCTTGTTGACAAGCCACTAGGGTGTCGGTAAGTATTTTTTCATTTTAAGTTTTCTATATACTATTTATTCATAACTAATATGATATAAATGAATCAGGTGGAATACCAAGCTAGCTTCTCGGGACAATGTCAGGACTACTGACATTGAGTTTTATCGTGATCAGCTGGATCAGCAGTTAGAGTCTCAGGTAAATAAAAGTTTCTCAATCTGTGGAATTTTGTATTCAATGCTTATCTACTTATTTTTTGGATTGAAATTTTGTTGTAGTTTGAATTCCAGCAGATCAGTATAGTAGTTTAAGGAACAAACATAGAATACTAATCCGTCTCTCCAACAGCATATAATAGCACCCAAGCCCTCCAAAACCACAAGCTACAAAAGAGAGAAGAAAATGAACTAAAATGCAGAATGCTGAATATGGCATTTTGCAATGCGCTTTTGCGCAATGCGCTTTTGCGCTTCCGGCCATTCGATCACTCCACTAACATGCTAAAAACCACCCTACAACCCTTTAAAAGATGTGGAATAGTTCAATGGCTACTCCCACACTCGAACCTCGCAGTTTGCCAATTTTAGAGTACTACAACTTCATAGCATGCTGCATGATGTACTAGTTGTCAATTCTCTATTTTATAAAGTTCAACTTCAGTTATATGACGCAAACATGTTAGCTATCTTAACCATACTTCACATAATGAGCCAATGACACAATTACACTAAATCCACAATTCACTTAGCATCAAACTCACAAGTACACTTTGCAACGCACTTTTGTGCCTTCGGCTGTTCGATCACACTTTTAACTTGTCAAAACCTCACTATAACTCTTTAAAAGATGTGGGTTAGCTCCAATTACCAATCCCACTCTCGAACTTCGCAATTTGCCAAGTTCAAAGTAGTACACCAATATATTATGAAAATGTCGTAAGACAAATCCTGAGTTGGTAATATAAACATTGAATCTTTTAAACATTGAATTATCTAATTTTCATGTGCTTTCCTTTCAATACTTCATCATCTTTTCGTAGCAATCATATGTATTTTTCACAATAGTTCAATTTTGATAACACGAGATCAACATAGTCAAATGTTGATAACTAATCATATGTATTTTTCACAATAGATTACATGTAGGTCTTATGATGACACAGTGTTAGAGACGCTCCCACTTTTTTGTCTTGCGGGGTTCCAAGTTGGCGATCGAGGACTATCTTAGTCTGCTTCCACATTATTGAGCTCCATCATCCCGATTGTGTGCTTCGGCAGTTTGGGCTATTACACATATGTCACGCCCCGGGATCCCTTTTAGTTTGAAAACACAGCGGAAATGACTATAAATTTTTCTTTTTTGAAAACCTGACCCCCAGGGTATGCCAGATCCGCCACAAATACAGGGAGTTCACTGTTCACACGGACAGAGTTTCCCCTGTATTTGTATGGCGTCGCACAAGTACAAGGTACAACCAGAATACAACCACAACTGAATATAAAGACATTCATATCTGTATATCCATATACCATTCACCACAGGTTCACATTCATAAAACCACGAGAAAACTCTTTTAAAAGTTGTTTCCTACAAGAAAACTCTTTTCTTTTAAAACACGCTACCACGAGGGGTAGAAAATTATTTTCTATTTCATAGAAATCCAAAAGCGTTATTATATCCATAAAACAACTGAAATCTCAAATATTCGCATGTGATAATAAAACTGAACCATATAGATGTCTATGCTATACCAACAGAAATAACGAAGGTAGTAACTAACTACACAAATCGGGTCGGATGCTCTATCGACAGCTATCCGCATATCTCACGTCTCGTCCCAACCTCATCGCCCGCGATACCTGAAAAATGGTAGGGGAGGTGAGAACATGTAAACATGTCTCCCCTCCCAGTGTGTACCGCAAGCCGACGAAGGCGAGGAGTACCACCGGATCAGGAAGATAAACAACAGTATAGGTAAGTGAAATACAGTAGCAACGATAATGAATGAATGAGATATATATAAATGAAAGCACAACTACCGCTACTGTAACGAAGAACTAAAAGCATGCTAGAATATCAACTATAGTGGAGTTTTTACCCAACTAGTCTCCTTCAACACTTTTATTTTAAAAATAGGCTTCTGAAATTTGAATTTATAAAAATAGGCTCAAAACTACCATGTAGGCGGTGAGGTGGCGGGATACTTTAAAAGCGGTGAACCATTTACGCATTCATGTGCAAGCGGTAAATGGTTCACCGCTTTCATGAGGATTTAAAAATCCTATGAAGGCGGTGAACCATTCACCGCCTTCATGGTGTACCAAGCTTTGCCAAAGTTTTCATTAAAAGCGGTGAACTATTCACCGCTTATAAATGCGGTGAATAGCTCACCGCATTTAAAAGCGGTGAACCATTCACCGTATTTAAATGCGGTAAACCATTCACCGCTTTCAAGCTGTACTGCAGCAAAACAGCAGCAACTATGCAAAATTCTCACATTATACAAAAAAGCAATGTTTTCAAGCATTTCAATTACAGAAATAATTACATAAAATCATCTATACCAACTTCAACCACCCTTTAAGCAGATAAAATGAGCTATACCAATATCAAGACATTTCAATATGGATAAATTTAGATAATACTACAAAATCAATATAGAAAGATCTGAATATCAAATATACATAATAATCTCAAAAATGATAAAAAACATCAAGTCCCCTCCATCCCCCTCCTATGCTCTCGCCCTCGTCCCCTGCCACGTCCACGTCCGCGTCCACGACCGCGTCCTCGACTCCGTCCTCGAATATGTATGTCATGCTCCATCTCAGGCTGCACGGGCTCAATGACATGCATCTCATCAATATGCTCGATGGCGATGCCCTCGACAATCTGCTCCATCCCTTGCTCAACAGCTGATGGTAGTATCCCTTCCTGCGTCCCAATATGACCTCGTCGTCGTCGCCTACGTTGATATACAATATCATCGCGACGAACCTGCAACGTGGATGAAACGTTAGAAAGATGGATAGACGTGAATGAAATATCAAAATATAATACCTCTGACGTAGATGGAATCTCAAATGGAGGGATGGACGCCGACGGAATATCAAACTGCACTTCCGATGTCGAAGGGACATCAGAAGTCGAAGGGACATCAGATGGATGAATTGGGACAGATGTCGATGGAAAATCATACGCAGGCATCGAGGTGGAGGGAATATCATCGAAACCATATGTAGGCGCGGACGTGGAGGGAATATCACCGAAATCATATGCAGGTGTAGAGGTGGAGGGAATATCACCGTGAGCACCAAATGTCGGAGAAGAAACATCCGAATGTCCTGTCACGGGTAATGTCGGAAGGCTCTCTAACACGCTCTCGAGATCCCACCTTACATGTGCTAGAGCATCGATCATTCTAGTGGGCTCCGGAGGATCATCCATCAAATGACCGATACCGCTAACAGCATGCCGGATAGCATACACCTGTATAAACATATATGATTATATATAATGAATATCCTTATATTAAAATAAACTATAAAATAAAATAATCTTACCAATCGTCGCTCGACATTCCCACGCGGCAGAAAAGTAAGTGGAGGCCGCTGTACAGGACGAGAAATCCACCTCCGTGTGATCCCCCAATACCACTGCATGTATACAGAGGTAGCTCGTATCGGATCTGGATCGACGAAAGGACTCTGCTCCGCAATATGCTCAAGACGATCTGCCCAACGCTGAATATATGGAGCATGAAATGCTGCCCAGTCCTCGCCTGATCTACCCTGCGAGGTGATCCTCTGTATAGCTTCTACAGGATCCGGTATATGCTGCAGCAATCCAAACTGACGCAGAACTCTATCAGGTAAATGTAGCTCGACAATATGATAGCATATCAAACTAGTTCTCGAACGCCAGATTGCTGAGCCCTCAAGACAAAATGCAGGAAGACCGATCAAAACATCCTCCGTATAGGGCATCCATGTAACCTGTACAAGTGTATTAAAAAAAATGAATGTAAGATTTTATAATGTTTATGCATGTATTTAATTTATGAAATCTATAAGTACTTGTGACTCTCTTTGCTGATCTAGCTCATCGCGATAAAACTCAATATCGGTCGCCCTGACATTTCCACGAAATCGCAATCCCATGTTCCACCTGCAGAAGTGATTAATAGTATATTAAATTATTTATCAAAATTTATTATTTTATTATATTATATTTTAAATACATAGCATACCGACAACCCAATGGACAATCATGCAGATCCGATAGAGCTCCAACTCGATCGGGACGTCCAATATGTATATGGTCCCATGCCCATATCTAAAAACAAAAAAGTTAACTATAAAATTAGTAAAAGAAACCAATTTGCAAATTACAAGTTATTACTAAAAAAAACTAAGTTCTAGTGATTTGACCTGTAGTAGAGTACCAAAAGCACAACACTCGGCCTTTCCTTTCATAGAGGCATTCCCTTAGCCCGATAGAGATGGGCTAAGGTAGCTGCGCCCCAAGGTAGGCCTCCACAGAAGTCAAAATCCTCAAGTAGCGCTAGCCACTTGAGGTGAACACGATATCCAGTGGGGTTAGAAAACAAACTGCATCCAATTTGAAATAAAATGTATGCTCGTGCAGATGCTGCAACCACGGCCGCCGGAGCATCCAAAGGAATATGCCGGAAATGCTAAAACAACCACTCCAAGCGGATCTGGCTGGCGACGACATCGCCTGGCTGTATCCCAAGAAGGAGCTCACATGTATGCAACAAATCAAATGAAACACGTCCTGTAACAGGCTCCCCATCCACTCGTAGTCCAGCTATAATGGCCATGTCACGTAGCGTAACCGTCATCTCTCCGTGACGTAGGTGGAATGTCTGCGTCTCGCGCTTCCATCGCTCTATCAACGCCCCTAACAGAGCCTGATCTAGCTGTACTCGTCTGAGGCGGGAGACGTAGAAAAAGCCAGCATGTCGTAAGTGCTCTATCACTCCCGGATGCTCGACCGTCCATGTGTTCAGTTTACGGCCATGCTCCGTAAATTGAATTGGCGTGTACCTCTGTAAAGTTTATTCACTTTTTAGTAAATTTTCCTTTTAAGTATTACCCTAAATAAACGTTTTTGTAAATGCATAACTTAACATACCTCTGATCGCACATAGCTCGACCGATGCCTATCCTGGTCTGATAGAACTAATAGATCAATTGGCCCGGGATCCTCTTGAATGTCCATCTGCAAAATAAAATATACAAATTAGTGACTATTAATTGAACGTTAAAAGATAAATATAGAAATAAAAATACTGTAGATAGTCAAACATAAGTCACCAACCTAAAGCTCTACGTCTACGGCCTTCATTTGTTCTATCTTGATTATTTGGACATGTAATCCTATAATGTCCCTGTTGTTTACAAATAGTGCACATAGTTCTTCGCATTCCTTCTCTCTCGTCCATGGCATTTCGAATACGAGTTGATCTCGGACCACCTTTCTTTCTCCTAATTGGTGGTGGTGCCAGCGGTGGTCCTTGAGGGCGTGGCCAGCTTCTTTTGTCTGGGACAGGGTGAAATTACGGGAAGTAAGCACGATGGTAATTCTCACATGTATACCATTCAGAACACAGATTATAGTAGTCAATGTTCATTTGACCATTACTGCATACAGCTAGAAAATGTGAGCATGGCAACCTAGTGAGCTCAAACTCATAGCATGAACAACTCGAGCTTCTCCCGTCAAGAACCACCTCAAATTGTCCATTTCCGGTAGTAATTTAAAACTCGTTTACTCCGTAACGATCCACACGGTGTCCTCTTGCGATTATCATATAACTCTTAATTAACGCCTCCTGTTTTGGTGTCAATACTGTAGTGTATGTCTCACCTTTATCACGGCGCTTAACAAAATAATTGTTCACCTTATAAAATGTAGCGGCCACAAATGCTGTGATAGGTAAACCACGTACACCCTTAAGCACTCCATTTAAACTCTCCGACCGATTTGTCGTCATTGTCCCAAAACGCCGTCCACCATCAAATGCTCTCGCCCAATATTCCCTTTCCCCTTGGAGCTCGTGCACCCAAAGCCATGCCGCTGGATCCATTTCTTTCAACTGATCCTTATGCTCATAATATTCTTTTGCAGCTGCAGCACATCCTATGCCCGTATAAAATTTATTGAGCACTGTTTCATTTTTAAAACCGGCTTTTTTCATATTAGCCTGCATATGGCGGAGGCACCAACGGTGAGCATGTCCCTCGCTTCTCGGAAACTCCTCCGCAACAATCTCCTTTAACCCAGGAAAGCGGTCTGAAATTAAACAAATAGATCGATCACGTGTCACTAAAACCTTTAGATGTCGTAAAAACCAACGCCAACTAGCCGCATTTTCTCCCTCACAAATAGCAAACGCCAATGGGTATAACCCATTATTAGCATCTACACCCGTCGCAATCAACGCATGCCCTTGATACTTTCCATACATATGGGTTCCATCAATGCTCAACAATGGTCGACAATAAGAAAACCCATTAATTGACGGCCCGAAGGCCCAAAATACTCGCCCAAACTGCCTAACACCATTTGGCAGGATTTTAGGATCAAGACGCCATTGAGTCCCGGGATTCACGCGCTGTAGTATAGATAGGAAGCGACCAAGATCGGTGTATGACTCCTCCCAACCACCATAAATGATCTGTAGTGCTTTACTTCTAGCCTGCCACGCTTTCGAATAAGGTATGTCTACATGCAATTCATTACGCACCTTTTCTTTAATTTCCGCCGGTGTCAAAGTAAGCTTTACCCTCAATGATGGGAGAATATGTCGACATATAAGAGATGAAGTACAGTTTCGATGTACAGTGTTAAGCACCGGCACTAAACATGTATGTTGCCCGGAGTATTTTTTAACTCTAAAATAACTCACATCCTTTGGTACCGATGCATGTAATCTCCAAGGACATGAATCTACCATGCATTTAACTGTATACGCCTTTGTCGTCGACTTTATTACTTTCATTTGCACGTTGTGAGCAATATGCCATTCCCCCAGAGTGTGCAATAAACTTGCTTTATCAGGAAATACCCGACCAACCCATAAGTCATCAATAGTAGGAGGGGGCTGTTCAATCTGCGGACGATCATGCACATCGTTATCAGCCACATACTGGTCAATCCAATCATCATCTTCTACAAATTGGTCTGGATGATCTATGTACTCTGCACCTTCATCTGGATCATCAACATATTCATTATTGACAATTGGATCATCACCCTCAGTATATATGATATCTGCGAGAACACCCAGTCCACCATCATGATCTGCATCATAATGATGAACTTCTGCCACAATGTTCTCATTTACGGCCAAATTTGAAGATTCATGTCCAACACCCTCATGATCAGTAGTGTAACGGTCTTCAGCTACTTCTTGTTGCACTTCCGCCCGATTTCCTATACCGTCATTTTCGGTTCCCAATGGATACGATCCAAAGTCATGCACATCATGAGAGGTATGAAATCTGCAATTATTTCGTAGTTAATCACTTTCTAACCAAATAAAACAGTGAATGATTAAATTAATTGTAGCGTATTCTAACCCTTCTTCACATGAGACGCCTTGCTCTCTACCCAGTGGGGCATGAGAACTAAAACCCGTGGCATGATGAATAGTACGTGGGAGGGGAGGAGGATCACCAACAACTACATTTGAAAAATCGTACTCCCTACAATTGATGGGAGAAGGCAATATAAATATTTTAATATTAATAAAATCTGTATACAAAAGTTAAATTTTGCAATACTAACCTAGGTGCATTAACTCCTCCAATATCAGCATGAAAAGATTCTCTTTCGGGGCCAGGGGATAATACATCCATATTAAAGTCACTGTTTAACATCCTAGAATAATATCCCTGAGAAAAAACTATCTCTTTTTCAACGAAAATTATCAAACACGGAGGGTTTCCCGACAATGCCATCGCACCACACAGTGAGTCATCATTCGTAACTTCAACTATATCGAATTGATTCATCCCGGTCAAATATCGGACTTTAATAATTAGACGATACTCATCTCTCGAAGTATCGGTCAATCTATATATTTTTCTCTCGAATTCTGTAAATGTAATATCCACTNGTCATTGTAAGCTTTACCTTCAATGATGGGAGAAATATGTCGACATATAAGAGATGAAGTACAGCTTCGATGTGCAGTGTTAAGCACCGACACTAAACATGTATGTTGCCCGGCGTATGTTTTAACTCTAAAAGAACTCACACCCTTTGGTATCGATGCATGTAATTTTCAAGGACATGAATCTACCATGCATTTAACTGTATACGCCTTTGTCGTCAACTTTATTACTTTCATTTGCATGTTGTGAGCAATATGTCATTCCCCAAGAGTGTGTAACAAACTTGCTTTATCACGAAATACCCGACCAACCCATAAGTCATCAATGGTAGGAGGGGGCTGTTCAATCTGAGGACGATCAAATTCACCGTTATCGACTACATACTGGTCAATCCAATCGTCATCTTCCACAAATTGCTCTGGATAATCTATGAACTCTGCACCTTTATCTGGATCGTCAACATATTCATTATTGACAATTGGATCATCACCCTCAGTATATATGATATCTACGAGAACCCCCAGTCCGCCATCATGATCTGCATCATAGTGATGACCTTCTGCCACAATGTTCTCATTTACGGCCAAATTTGAAGGTTCATGTTCAACACCCTCATGATCAGTAGCGTAACCGTCTTCAGCTACTTCTTATTGCACTATCGCTCGATTTCCTATACCGTCATTTTCGGTTCCCAATGGATACGATCCAAAGTCATGCACATCATGAGAGTTATGAAATTTGCAATTATTTCATAATTAACCACTTTTTAACTAAATAAAATAGTGAATGATTAAATTAATTCTAGCGTATTCTATCCCTTCTTCACATGAGATGCCTTGCTCTCTACCCAGTGGGGCATGAGAACTAGAAGTCGTGGCATGATGAATAGTACGTGGGAGGGGAGGAGGATCACCAACAACTATATTTGAAAATTCGTACTCCCTACAATTGATAGAAGAAGGCAATATAAATATTTGTTATATTTAAATAATTATACAAAATTCATATTTTGCAATACTAACCTAGGTGCATTTGCTCCTCCTCCGATATCAGCACGAAAAGGTTCTCTTTCGGGGCTAGGGGACAATACATCAACATTAAAGTCACTATTTAAACATTCTAGAATAATACCCCTGAGATAAAATTATCTATTTTCAACGAAAATTATCAAACACGGAGGGTTTTCCGACAATGTCATCACACCACACAGTGAGTCATCGTCCGTAACTTCAACAACATCGAATTGATTCATCTCGGTCGAATATCGGACTTTGATAATTAGACGATACTCATCCCTCGGAGTATCAGTTAATCTATATATTTTTCTCTCGAATTCTATAAATGTAATATCCACTGGAATACCACTTAATTTCTTACAACCGGCAATGTACTTTGGATTGTTATCGTGCATCAATATTTCTCCATTCCAATGAACAACTATAGCCACATTACTACGCGTCATCCTAACTTAAACAAAATATAAAATTTGTAAATAAACATAATCATACCAAATTAAAGTGCTGAATTGATACTGCAAATAAGCTGCTAAACTCACCCAAAGTACTTCACTTCCCCTAGAAACACTAATAACTTACGGAGCATCATTTGTTGGTATCGATCTACATCTGAGAGTTCGAATTAAATCAATAATACATCTGAGGGCTCTACCACTAACCTAGGGTTTAAAATGTGAGCTAAAAGTGTACATACCACAAAATATAGACAAAATACTGTAAAATAACACAATCATTTAGAAACAATCAGCTCTATTTCAAAAATAATTAGATTTTTCTCAAACCTCTCACCACTAACCTAATGGAACAATGTCCTTGCAATGCTGAGGAGAGAAGGCACGGCAAAAGCAGTACAGACGGCGCCGGCGACGGCAGCGGCGGCGGCGGCGTCGGACTCGGGTCGAAGTGAGTGAGATAGAGAGGAGTGAAGGAGCGTGCGAGAGACAGAGAGGAGAAGCTCGGGAGACACAGGAGCTCGGGCCTGGCGCCGGCGGCAGCGACGACGCCGGCGGCAGCGACGACGCCGGCGGCAGCAACGGCGGCGTCGGCAGCGACGGCGGTGTCGGACTCGGGTCAGAGTGAGTGAGGTAGAGAGGAGTGAGGGAGCGTGCGGGAGACAGAGGAGAAGCTCGCGCGCGGGTGAGTGAGAGAGAAAGGAAAGGGGCTCGGGCGGGGTAGGGTATACTGCTTAAAGGCGGTGAATGGTTCACCGCCTTTAAAAGCGGTGAACTATTCACCGCATTTAAAGTCGGTATTTAACGTTCCTAGCACACGTGACGGGGGTATTTGATGGTCCCACAAATGCGGTGAATGGTTTACCGCATATATATGCGGTAAACCATTCACCGCATATGCCTGCTTGCTGACCTGGCCGATTTGGAGACTATTTTTACAAATAAATTTTAAGGAGGCCTATTTTTGTAAATAAAAATTTCAAGAAGACTATTTATAAAAAAAATTCNGCATACTGACCAATAGGTCATCGAACTGTAAGAAACACGAGTACCGATCGCTCAGGTCAACTAGGATGGAACCACTCAACATTCTATCGAAGATATGCAAGTATAATACAGAACTAACTGTCAGCACAAGCGGCAATTCTACCCCTAAGGGTATACCAACCGTATAGGTCATCAGACAATGAAAGTCACGAAACCGACCGACTAAGTCACATAATGTCGAATGACGGATCTGTGTAAACTATAATCATCCGTCGGCACTAGCCGGCAATCCCACCCTTTAGGGTATACCGACCTCAAAGGTCATCGAACGACAGGAGTCACGGAACCGACCGAATAGGTCACAGATACAAGATATAAGAACTGACCAATCAGGTCACAGATACTGAATGCAACAACCGACCAACTAGGTCAACAGATATCACAAGTAGATAGAACTACTCCTACTCAGGATACTAATCATACAAACAGCGAGTAGAGTAAGATGTAAACAATAGGGGTGCAAGGCTCAATATACTATACTACACAATAGTAATAACAGGAGAATAGGGATAGAAGGATATCACCGAGCGTGCACCACTGTACCTACTTCGGATCGAAGTACCCACCTGTAAGGATGTCGTGCCTGTCTCCTGACTGCGAAAGAACGTTAACCGAACCTACGGAGGGTCCACCGGGTTAGTATCTAACCCACAACTAAAAAAACCCTAAAAGCATAACCCCACAAATAGACCCACGAGAATTGGTTTCCCAAATCGATTGCCGAAATAAGCCGGAAGTCCCATAATCACACTAGGACTCCGTCGGGACCCACGAACTGTCCCGGAATGCACCGACTCGAGCTACAAGTCACCCGCTGCCCCAAAACACATCAAATTGGATGTACAAGGAGCAACAATACTAACTCACATCGAAACGATTATTGTCGGATAATCGTTCTGATCCGGGTTCCCGGAAGTGTCAATTTCAACACCGGAACCCACCATCGCTCACCCATCATTTCCGAACCCTCGAAATGATGTAAGTGACCAGCCAACAAGGCTCAGCGACTACGCAAAAGCTCACGAAGCACCGTCGGAATAATTCTGAATCGAACACGCGTTCCGTCAGCGGATTTCGCTGACAAACGCACCGGAAATGCATTTTCGATCTCCGTAAAGGCTTGGGGCCTTGGACAATCAGTCCAGAGGTTATCCTAAGCCCACACTTGTTGCCAACAGTAGCCCCGACATATGAAAATGCATAAAAGCCCTTATCGATACATAAACGGCGCATAAAATATAGGGTCTTTTCGCGATTTATCAATTTTGCCAAATTGACCTCTCAGTGATCATTTCGTAATTCCTAAAGATGCCGTCCGTCGAATTCTAACGATTGCACCACTCCGTTCAGTACGACTGGGGCATCGAATCTAGCGATCTTGAAGTTCATCATTATGTCCCCTAATGCACGGAACACACCCTCTTTGTTCCACCATAAACCACATATATTAATATAGAAAATTCAATCAAACCCCTTTTCTCTACACTGTGCATATCAGAACAATCCGTCAGTGCCATGTCCAGAATGTGAACTGACAAAATGAGCTATTGAGTCCTAATGTCGAGTCCAATACCCACCAGAACCCTTCTCTATTCCAACCGCTCATTAACCAAAACCGGAAAGTTACTATTTCAACTTAAAGGCATCAGTCTGGTCGCGCGTAACATTCTTCAATCTCACATGTTATCATAGAAACTTGAAGAGTGCTATTGTAATTAATTATATCACAAAAACATCTCACAGAGAGTTAGCTATCACTGTCAAAATCTCAAATCACTAAAAACCTCGAAGCATCTTGCCATACCTACGCATCAATTCACGAGCAGAGCAAAATGAGATTCGGCTCATACCATGCTCAACATCCAGGCATTGGAAGATATATTGTAGATATAGCAAGAGTGGTGACCCTAGAGACAATCGAGATCAATACCACTACCACTATTTAACAATGCAGGTAATGACGATCACCAGGAGGTGGATACTCTACACTGTACAGCGCCACCCTCCGTATAAGCCAGGTTTTGGGCACAGTCGAGAAGAGTATGGTATACATTTAATATATATAATATCTTTTATATTATTTTTATATAATACAAGATAAGTTCGTATAATCTTTTTGAGTGCGTTTATTCAAATCGAATCGGTCAGAGATCAATATACGATCAAACAATGTCCTGTCAGATATTAACAACGGTGGATATAATACCTCTATCACAGTTGCCGATCAGATGAGAGCATTTTGGAGAACTTTCCTACCTTTCACACACTGACCTCATCGACCGCAACTATGGTGAACATCGACGGTACGCCATGCACCAGTATATAGACCATCGAGGCCATCATCCAACCGATAATGAGCCACCTATGCTGAGTAGTGGAACCCTGCAATGCGCACTCCAGTACCACTGATACCAGCCTCGAGCAAGTTGATATTGTTTATACAGGGTGCGCCAACTGACTATATCAATTCTAACCTAGAATCAAGCGCTCCCTTACAGATCCTCCACGACCAGACATATTACTACCTGGACAGATTGTCGTGTCCTGCTACTGCTGTGAGGAGACGGTTATTAGGAGGGTGTGCATCGAAGCATCTGGACCATTGAATGTTAAGCCTTTTGATGATATGGTGTTGATTCGTGTCGCGAACAAGTGGTAGGCGACAGGGTCGTGTGAAGTAGGCAGGAGAAACATGATATTATATTTCTATATATTGTAAAACTGGCTTTAATTGGATATTCCTGTTGGATTATCTATATATACATATGAGATTGTGGTAGTGAACGTTAATTGTAACTTTTAGTGTGTGAATGCGGTGATGTTGTATTAATACTGTTGCGTTTAGGCGATCTGTATGATTATGTTTGATAGTTTGATGTATATATTTATTTTTGCACAAAAACTAATGCGAATTGTAGTTAATTTATTTTTCTCCAAAAAAATGGCTAAGTCAGTTAGTTATTGGACATGGTGAAGCTCATTCACCGTTCCAATAACAAATACCCGGGACTACCATTTTTGCTAAACTTAGATATTGTATGACACATTGAACTTTCAACGCTGTTTACGGAACATCACAAGTGTCCAATACAAAATATCGCACAATTAGAACATTCTAGCTAGGGCTGGCAAACGCGAGCGAGCCGCCGGCTTCCAGACTCGGTTCGTCTCGATATTTGACTCGCTCCGAGCCTCGATCTCGAAATTAAATGAGACTAGCTTAAACAAAAATAAAAGGCTCGAAAATCATTTCAAGCCTGAGCTTGAAGTATTACTTCGCTCGTTCGAATTAGCTCGAAAACTCGAAAAGCTCCGGAATAAATATATATATATATAATATAAAATATGATTTTAATAATAATAGGTGCTTAATAATTTGGCAAGTTTATGGTTGGCCCATAAAATAAACCCAACAAGACAACGGGCAACTTGAGCCCAACTCTAAAATTTACATAACACACTCCTGCTTCAGACTTCACATTTTTTGCACATAACCCTAAAACATGATAACATTCAAATTCTCAAATTCCTAATTCCTCCCCCCTCCCCTCTCTCTCTCTCTCTCTCTCTCTCTCTCTCTCTCTTTCTTTGACCCTCACCCGGTCAGGCAGTCACCCTAGCTGATATGTCTTGCAATTATTTTGTATTTTGAACTATTGGACATGTTGCATCAAATTGTAGGTAATGTTCTATAAAAATTAAACTATTGATTATATAATGTCGAGAATTTCAATCGGCTCGTTTAGAGCTCGAGCTCGGCTCGACTCGAAATTAGGCTCGCTCGAGCTTGGCTCGAATTAATTTCAAGCCGAGCTTGAGCCTAGATTTAGGCTCGAAATTAATTTCAAGCCGAATTTGAGCTGACATAAGCTCGCTCGAGCTCGGCTCGTTTCCACCCCTATTCTTAGCTAATGTATTTGTATTGGACACGTTGAATAGTTCACCGTGTCCAATACACGGTGAATAGTTCACCGTGTATAGATACGGTAAACCAATCACCGTGTCCAATATATTATTCACACCCGACTTGGGTGTGTATAATACATTGGATACGGTAAACCAATCACCGTGTCCAATGTATTATTCACACCGGACTTGGGTGTGTATAATACATTGGACACGGTGAACCATTCACCGTATTTGAACACGGTGAACGGTTTACCGTGTTCAACTTAAACACCTGGCCCGAGCTCCGCCCACGTGGTACTGACGTGGCGCTTGCGTGGCAGGATTAGGACCATCTTTGTAAATAAATTTTTGACAGGACTAATTTAAAAAAAAAAATTTGGCAGGAAGCTATTTACAAAAAGAGCCCTCATCCCCCGCTCTACCCAACAGAGCGGCAGAGCAGTCGAACGAATCAGAAATTGCCACGGCGCCCGCACAATTAATTATTAATTATTATCACTGTGGTGGGCCAATCATTCCAACGTATCAGAAATGGCCACGTGTCGTGCCAGCTAAGAAAGTCAATCGTGCCCCCTTCCAGTGGCAGCCACCAAACCCGTCGAATCGGAGGACAGAGGAGTCACCAAATCCCCCCATTGTCACCAGTGGCAGGAAGAAGAGAAAGGGAGGGGAAGAAAAAGGAGGAGCACCTTGGGGGTGGGATCAGAGAGGATGAGGGGAAAGAAGAGGGCGGTTCTGGTGGGATGCAACTACCCGGGGACGAAGGCAGAGCTGAAGGGATGCATCAACGACGTAAAGCGGATGCAGCGATGCCTGATCGAGCGGTACGGATTCGCGGAGGAGGACATCGTGGTGCTGATCGATACGGACCCTTCCTACCCGCAGCCATCGGGGGCCAACATCCGCAAGGCCATCTCCGACCTCGTCGCCTCCGCCCGCCCTGGGGACTACCTTTTCATCCACTACAGTGGCCACGGCACCCGCCTCCCCGCCGAGACCGGCGACAACGACGACACCGGATACGACGAGTGCATCGTCCCCTCCGACATGAACCTCATCACTGGTCCGATCTCCTTCCTAATTCTTGATTCTCGAATTGCTTCACATCATTTTTTTTTNGAAAATCTCATCTCTTGCAAACGGTAAAGTTTGCGAATTGGTTGATATTTGGTTTTAATTTGAGGAAATTTGATCTCGCAGCTCACAGGGAGGAATTAATTTACAATTGCTGGCAACTCAGTATATGCACTACTTCTAGAGAACATTTAAGGGCATTTTCCACAAGAAATTAATGCAATTATAAAACAACAAAATCTTACGAAAGAAAAAAAAAGAAAGAGATCGGCACCAAATGCCCGCTTAGTGAGGAAAATACTTTCAGGAGAAAAAGAAAAGGGGGAGACGGAGTGGGGATAAGCACTTCCCTAGAAAAATCTAAGTTCCCATGTGTCCACTGTAGGACACATTTGTCATACCCCAGGTTATAGTGGAAGTCTTCGGGTATGCTATAGACCCGCCGCATGCATCAGCATGCACCATGCACATGTGAAGCGTATACAAATAACCTATCCGAAATATATACCAGGAGTGTATATATAAAAGAGCCTTTATAAGAATCTAAGCATCCGCACAGCCTAAAATAAATACAACTCTATCAGCCTCCTCTGGCTCAAAATGTATAGTCAGCTGTATACCCATATACATTAGGTGGTCCTCCTCTAGTACTCCCCTGGATAGGAGATGCTATCTAGTTCGCGATCCCCTTCTCTTGTTCTGTTGCCAGCATTGAGGGCTCTGAAATAAAAATAATAATGGGATGGCGTGAGAACTATTAAAAAATAGTCTCTGGTGGGCACAGTCGATGATAGCGACAACCTGCACCACGAGGTCTATCAAAGGCATCAATAATAAAAATTGAACTGAATAAATAAACATATGATGCATTGAGCTAGAAATAAATATTAGCTGTCATGCCTTTATAAATAAATAATGGAAATTGTCACAACTATCTCACAAAGTCAGCCTCCGGAGAGCCACTCGCGGGGTGCGACCCATCCGAGTACCAAATACCACATGTACTGTCAAACTCAATTTGGCTTTTGCAGGCTATAGTGACATGCGATGATCAGCAAGATCACAATCACACTGTTTACTTGTCCCTTGGCATTATCAGATCATGTTTCACTTTCTTTTCACAGTTTATCTGCCTCTTTGTATTTTTCCCAATTTCCCACATGTCACCTGCCCTATGGTATCTTTTTACATTTTCTCACATATTGCAACACATTAGTATTACTCAGAAAAATTGGTCTCAGAAACTAGAACATGCAGGACATCTACGTAGAGTTGAATATGTACTTGCTTTATTCATGTAATCTCAATTAAGCGATATTTTCATCTCAATAATAATCTCTCTGTCATGCTCTCTACCACGGTCCAGTAGATGTCACAGTACTGCTATCATAATCATGTCGACAAGATCTTCTTTATCTCGCAAAGACATGCACATATTAGATATAGTAATTAGTTCGCCGATTTTGGCGACAAGATACCACCCTAGTAGGTGCTCCAAGGAAGGTACTCTCAACTGTACCATAGCAAGAAACTCCATCAGGATTTACAATACATTCAACTCCTAGATCACACAACCATGATCTTCAATCACCAACTGTTGCATTACAATCAATTAAAATCTTACTTTCAGTCTTTAAACTCATCTATTCCTTCAAATCCAGTACAGAATGAAAGACTTTAGCTAGGATCATCCACAACTTTCCTCCTCACTCTATAGCCTTAACGCATGTATCAAGGATCATCAATAGGAGGAAACCATCAACTTTTGGGCTCTCCAAAAATAGACCCTAAACTTAATTAATAAGAGAACGAGAAGGCAGCAGGAGAGAAAAGGGCTCAACTTCAGCTACACAATGAAGGATGTGTTGCTAAACAATGGACCATTTATAGGTCTGTAACAATAGCATTTGAACCCTTAGACAATCCACAAACAACTCTCTGTCTGGAAAAGCTTCGGGCACTCGAAACTACATTCGAGCGTCCGATACTTGATTAGTCTGATGATTTTGAGCGCCCACTATTGCTATCGAATGCTTGAAACTTATGAAACATTGCTAGCTTAGCCTTTCGGGCAAGGTTTAAAGTGCCACCCTGTGCCGTACAGCATGGGGTGGCACGTACCGTGCCACCAAGAAGGTGGCACGATACAGGGGGTTCTCGGATCCCTCTCCATGCCGCGACACGGATCTACGTATCGCACGAGACAGAGCGATACGTAGGTCCATGCCATGGCACAGTGCCGTGCTGGCACACTGTTCTTTTTAATTTTTTTTTTTGCTTTTCGTTTTTTTTTCTTTATGTTTTGTTCTTTGGGATACCACGAAGCATCCCACACCCCTCCAAGGACATTGCAAATCGAAGATTTACTTATTAGGTAAGTCAAAAAAATTATAATTTAATTTTTTTGTTTATCAATATACGGGTAAATTTTTAATTTACATATTCGATACATACCGCAAGGGGCGAAACTCCCCGCACCTCTCTCATCGGCCTGAGCCCTTAGCTTCCACCACAGACATCCATTTTTTTCACAAATTATTTATCAAAATTTGTCGCACTGCGAAATTTTTGGCTAATAAAGGGAACAAAATCGAAATCAATAAACAAATTTTGAGGCATATCAAACATAAAAATTTATTTTTGTTTTAGAAGATTAAAATACTGATAAAATTAAAAGCTAAATTAAATCAATTAATACTTATATTTATTTAATTTGTTTGTCATATAATTTATTGCTTAATATTTTTGATAGATCCAATAATTTTTTGAAAAAATTAATTGAAAAATATTTTTTTCAAATAATGTTAAATAATTTTTTCAAATACTTTTAAAATAATTTTTTCAAATAATTTTTAAAGTTATTTTAAAACTTATTTTTTTGTCTTGTATAAAAGAAAAACTATATTATGGTCAAAAGAAAAAAAAAAGAAAGATGTCTTTTTAAAATTCTAACCTGTAAAAATTTTTATTCTACATCAAGTGTAGTTGTACTTTACATACAAAAAAGTTTACAAATATGTTAATTGATCAATATAGTAATTTATACATAGCAAATATTCATAATTATTTGATTAAATCTTTCAAAATAACATTATAAGAGCTTATTGGAACAAAAAAACATTAAAATAAGTTCGTACCAAAACGTGGTAGTAGAAGGTCATACGTATCCATTGACACGCAAGCGTACTATGTGTCGGCGTACCGTGCCAGGCAGACAGCGGCACGCCCCTGTGTCACGGCACTTTAAACCTTGCTTTCGAGCACCCGACACAATTCGTCAAGCATTCGAAACTTACGTGGTGAGCCACTTGCTCACCGCTTGCTGCTTTCGCAACCTTATCCTCAAACTTTTGGCTACTATAGTCCTTTCGGGCATCCGTAATATAGCATGAGCACTAACTTCAACTTTCAAACTAATTCTCGCCAACTTTTGGGTGTCCGGTACTGCACCTGAACCTTTCGGGCGTCCTGTCACGTGTCAATCGGTTGGTGCTCAGTTGTGACATCCTTAGGGGCCACATTTGGAAGGCATTTGGGTTAATGAAGTTATGGAGTTACGAAGTTGAGACAGTCTGTCAGGTATGCTATCGTTAATGGGTCAACAAAGCAATTCCTTAGCAATGGCCCATATCGTGGCAAGAATATTGGTGTCGCCGCATGCGGGGGACTCGAAACGTACCCCTCGATAAACACTTTTGTAACCCCGGTGTGCCAAAAGAGGAAGGCCTTGCTAGGTATATTGAGGAGTGGTAGGACACTTATGAAGTGGCCCTAACTTCTCGAATGGTCCATAGGATATGGACCGCCCGTTGACAAGCGGACGTGCTAAACCTAGTGTTCGTGTGAACGGATCTTGGATGTTGGAAGCTAAACGGGCCTAGGGTAATGTCGAAGACATGAGATCGAAGACATTACGAGGCCGGGTATACCGAGAGGCTTTTCTCCTAGGATCGCTTGCCCTACCTTATACAGTCGGATCTCTATAGCAAGGTTTTAAGTGCCTGTCGACACGAGCCGTATCCACTGTGCAGTACCGTGCCAACAAGATACCGGCACGATACAGACCCCGTGCCGATGGCACAGCTCAAAACCCTCTATTCTTTAAATTAGTAAGTAATTTCCTCAATAAAGTTCAAAAGATGTGATAAAAAGACATAATAAATAGTTAGAATATTTTGTTGCTAAAGAAAATAAATATTTCATGCTATTATGTGTCGGCGCACAAGAATTTTTTTGACCGGCATGCATCGGCACAGCTCGGCACGCACCGTGTCGTACCGTGCCGGCAAGTTTCCGGTACACTCCCGTACCATGACACTTAAATCCTTGACTCTATAGTACAGCGAACGAGCGAATGAGGGGTAGTCTTGCGACGGATGGTACTTCGTAAAGGGCAAGGCTTGCGAAGGCAAGTGTGCCGAGCGGGGATTCATGGGGCGTAGTGTTAATGAAACTCAAGAGGCAAAGCTTAATGTGGCAATCGGTATTGGTATCCGTAAAACCAATCTTGGAAGCTGGGCCAAGTATGTTGGTGGCCTAGTATAGTTGTGCAACGAAGGTGCCAGGTGGCTAGTGATGCAGAGCAAGTTAGCTCGTTTGTGTGAATTCTTATAAGGAGAGCTTAAGCGGGAACGATCGATGTTGGGATTTGGGAAGTGAACCTTATGGCCGATCTGAGGGTGTTGATAACTAGGCTTGGTTGGGCAATGAAGGAACCGGGTGGCTAATAAAACGGAGGAAGCCTGAATCGGTTTAGTTGTCACGCCCCGGGAACAGGCATAGGCCCGCCCGGTGCGTGTCCAGACCCGCCATATGCCTGCACATATAAGACATCTACAACAAAAGCGATAAATAACCTGTGATACAAATATCTAGAGATATCAGAGCGAGTATACAACTAAGTTATAACAACAAGTAGAGTCGGAAGAGAACTAAACCACTAAAGCATAAAGTAAACTGATACATCATAAATCTCAAGATACAAAAACAGGGTGGTCTCTATAACCAGGTACAAAACTCTCACAACCTCTCCAAAAGAAAACAAAAGAGAGGTAGACCACCTATCACTAAATCCCTCGATAGCTAACTCGAGGTGAAACCTTTCCCGCGATCCCGAGCCTCTCCCGGAGTGGAAGGCTCTGAAAGAAAATATAAAACAGGGGGTGTGAGAACTATAATTTATAGTTTCCAGTGGGCAATTACTGACCTTAGCAAAATGCACCACTAGGCCCAAATCAAAAGCAGATATGGATAACAGAAGTTAACTGCGGTAAATAAAGCATATAGTAAAATGCTATTCTACTATTCCATAAGTAATCGGGATATCAACATGGAGTACATCTACTCTATATGATCCAAATATGCCAATGCATAGCAATTATGTTCTATCATGGCTACCAAGTATACTATGATGCAACTGGTAATACTATGAAGTATATTATATGTCCCAAAGTCCAACACATATCTAGTATGTACTATCATGGCAATTAATGGTACCACAATTCCCAATGTCAACTGAATCCAACTACGATATACAATCAAGTAGTGTTTATCACTTATTGTTTACTGTTTTAGTCAATGTCCACATGGCATGTCACTACTTTAAGGTTCCAATCTTGTAAGACCCGCCCGTAGGCTGTCTGGACTAAAGACCCACCCATAGGCTGTCTGGCCTGCGCCGCACCTAATGGCCCCGTGGTAGTCAACAGGGAGCGACCCTCACAAGCATGTGTGAATGAGCACAATTGGCAAGCAAGCATATAAGTCCGTCTCCAATCCCAAGTCATTATGTCTAAAACATGGAATGTAGCATATGTCTCAGTGGCCTATCACTATGTCATCATGTCTAAAATATGAAAATACTCACTAGCAACCCATAGGTCTAGTCTATGCCTCAAGTGAAGGTTTACTAAGTTCACTATATCCAATGCCTCTTTATGGCATTATCTCACTATATCCAAAATCATTCCAAGCTTAATGCCGCTTTATGACATTGGCTTACTAAATCCATCTCTAGTTCAAGCCTAATGCTGCTTTATGACATTAGCTTACAATTTACATACACTCTAGCCTATGTCACTCAATGACAACATGTCCAACCATACCAAGCATGCGTTCTAAGTTCAAGAGTGTAATCTACATGTCATATGCACTACATGCAACATAATCTCAATCAAATGTAAGAATGCTAACCATATGCAAGGTTCCAAATATGAACAGTTCTCTACTACATAGAGGTCCAATGTACTTTATACATAACATGCACATATTAAGCATTCTAAAATTCTCAAATATTCTATCTAGTAAGAATATGCATGCATTTTCATTTTACGAAAAGTAAAAACCATCATAGGGATGATTTATCCCATTTTGGTGAGGCCAAACCCACCGAGAGTTCCACGCGGCCTTCGTTTGCGCCGACGAAGATGCCCACAAGCTTCCTAGCTCCCTAAAGGTTAAAATAGGAACGATATATGAACGTTACGAACAACGAATAGGTTAAATATTAACCAACTCAAGAAAAGGGTAATATCTCACCTAAGTGTAGAAAATCCCTCTCAAGCTCCAAATGGGAGCTAGAACCCTTCTAATCCAACCTAGAGGAAGGTTCTAAACCGATCAATCGAGCTCCAAAAGCCCTAGGTCAAAAATCTCCAAAATAAACCCTAAATCCTCATTTCTAGGGCTACAACAAGAAGACCATCAAAACACAAATCAAGAGGAGAGAATAAACTTCTAACCTCTTGAGAAGCCTCAAACCAAGCTCAAAGTCCACTAGGTATGGAGATCTTCCTCCAAACAAGCCTCAAACCCAAGATCCAAGCTTCAACAATGGTGGAAAATGCTCTAGAAGACAAAAGAGAGCAAAAACCACATAAAAATCAAGAAAAATGAAGATCAAATCCATGGAGAGGCAAAAAAGACTCACTCACCTTGTTTCCTCTGAGTTCTAGGCTCAAGAAACCAAAGGGGAGGCGTGGGTGGTAATATAGAAGGCCACAATCGCAAAAACACCCCTGCAGTTCGAACCTTTCAGATTCTGCCAAAGTGTACCGGTACACGGGAAAGGGTACCGGTACAAAATCTCGGAACTCATCTCGAACATTTTCACATTCACTCCTTTACCGTACTTTGCCTAATTTGGTCAAAGTTCAGTAATATACTGAAATTTAGTATATTACAAATTTACTACTTTAAACTTTTATAGTTCCGTCACTATCTATTGTATAATTACATCACCAAAATGAAATAACGTTGTCTTCTTCATTTCTAAGTGTCACTAGGTACATGATTTCATCTCACAGAAAGGGTTCACTTACAAAATCTGAGAGTAGTCTCTAACTAGTTCGTAACTCCCTTGCTGTGATCACGCGCCTCACTGGTGATTGATGACTTTGTAAGAAAAACATCAATAAAAGAGTGTGAGAACTAAAGTAAGTTTCTAGTGGGTACGATTGCCGAACCTAGCCAACCTTCCACACTAGGTCTGAACGAGGCATAATAGGAATGAATAAATGGATATGAAACAACTAGTAAATTAGGTAAATGAATATAAGTACAGATGCCTCTACTGTTTCTCTGAAAGGATACAGTGAACGATCCAATGTGATCAATTTTACCTTTATGTGTGTTAGGTTCTCACTGTGACATGTCCTCTTACCCAATCTTACCAACTACCGACTACCTAGCCCAGTACTAGCCTGCTTGTCACGGCTTTGTGGGAAGTATGCTCCGTCCACCTCGGCCTTCCCATAGAGTGTATGCTCTACCCATTTGTGTAATCACCTCCAACACAACCTTCACGAACTAGTAACCAATTAGTCCAAGCTTGGTCATATTCTCATATAAAAACCCAATTTGAATTTCACTTTAATGTAATAATCATCTCAATAGCTCTATCACAAAAATACTATGCCTTTATCATAACTACTGATCATGACTCATAATCAAGAATACACTATACTCGAATAGTGTTGATTTAAGAATCTACAATTCTAGTATGCTTATCTCAAGGGTAAGGTCATCGTAATGTTATTTACGACATGCATTAACTAGTTGCCCAATTGTTTGATTGTCATAGTCTATATCAAACCATTCAAGACCTACAAGTTCATAACAAAGAAGCTCCCACAGTCCAACTATCATAAAGATCTGGGGTTACAAGTCTCACAAAAGCACCATTTTTCCTATGCATGCTAAATTACATTTTCAAGAACAAGTTATAGTTATGCTTCTCTATGAATCATGCATGTTAACAATATGGAGGAAACACCGTAAACCCTACATACAATAATGAGAAAAAGGAAAGGGAAACTTAGAGATAGTTCAAACCTTTTTGGAAGGCATAACCCTTCTCTAGTTGCTAGAACATCATCGTAAAGCGATTTTTTGTTGTTCAGGCTTCTAGCCAACCCTAAAGAAGAAGGTTTAACCAAATTAGAGCTTTTGAAAAGCTCCACTAAGAAAACCCCAAAAGTTCCTTTCAAAATCTAAAAGACTCATCTCAACACTTAGAAGGTTGTTGGAGATCTTGATCTCATCCTTAGAGGCTCTTCTTTGCATTGCTCTTTGCCCAACTTAAAGTTTGAGGAATCTTCTTGTGAGGAAGAAGAAGATAGGGAGTTAGGGTTGGGCTTAGTGGAGAGGACAAATGGAAGAGAGAAATTATAGGGTTTAAGAGTGTGAAAGAATGTTTGGGATTGTGAAAGGGTATATATAGGGGTGTTACAATTGCATTTAAAACCTCCCACAATGACAAATTGCATTTAACACAAGTTCAAACCGAACTTTGGGCATTTTTCAAAAATCACGTTTCATTTTCTAGTAAATGATTATGATTCCACTGGTTTATAGAAAATCTTTTTATTTTCCTCAGAAATTGAGAGTTTCATAGGTTAGTTCCCTGCCCATTTTCCGAATAATCTTATTTGGGTTTTCGAAAAATGACTATTTTTCAGAAATTGCCAGTATTTTCCTTAGAATCCAAAACTTCTACAATCCTGCATCTAATTTTGGAAAATAAAATTGGTATTCCAAAAAATAAATCTTCAATCTGATATTTGAGGTAGGGGTGGAAACAAGCCGAGCTTGAGCGAGCTTATCTTAGCTCAAGCTTGGCTTGAAATTAATTTTGAGCCTAAATTTAGGCTTAAGCTCGGCTTGAAATTAATTCGAGCTGAGCTCAAGCGAGCCTAACTTCGAGTCAAGCGAGCTCGAGCCCTAAAGGAGCCGTTTGAAATTCTTAAATCACGCAATTTATAGTTTAATTTTTATAATTACCTAAAATTTGATATAAAAATGTCTAATAGTTCAACATACAAAATAAATACATGAAATGCGGTATTATAATATTAAGAAAAATAATTTTGGGGAAGCGACACTGTGAGCAAGTGAAAAAGAGGGAGAGAGAGAGTAATTAGAGTAGGATTTTGCTGGTTTAGTTTTGTGGGCTAACAAATATGCCCAATAACCTAAACTCTATATACATATAATTAATATAGATGTTATATATTATTATATATAATTAAAATATATATTATATATAATTTAAGTTTCTTAAATATTTTTATTATATTCAAGCTTTTCGAGCCTAATTCGAGAGAGCCAGTAATACTCAAGCTCGGCTTGAAATATATTTCGAGTTTTATTTTCTATTCAAGCTCGGCTCAATTTAATTTCGAGTCGAGCTCAAGCGAGCCGAATACCGAGCCGAACGCGAGCCTCGAGCTAGCTCGCTCATTTGCCAGCCCTAATTTGAGGTAGGCCTGAATATTTGTTTTTGTCTCGTTTTACCTGAAGTTCAATTCTAACGCACTCCAAACTCTTCTAAATTCATTCTAATCATGTTTAACATGACTTTATCCTCACTTTATCAATTTGTCCAACATTCAATCTATTATACTGAGTTTTAGTATACTATAGAGTTTATTTGATGCTAAAAGGTTATCGCTTCAGGTATAAAAAACGAAAATGCGACGGATTTGGATTTTTGTTCTAACCCAACCCAAACCGAATTGATTTTACATTATCTATACATCTCTACGAATACATTATTTGACAGTCCTGCAATCCACGTGGCTACCTCTCCTTCGTCCTCTTTCTCTCCTGTCAAGCTCTCTTTCTCTCTCTCAAATTTATATCTACTTAGTTATTATATCCATCTCTCACCTCCAACAGCTCTATTCTCTCCCTACGACATCAAAATCTCTCCTATATCTTTTAGCCTTCCTCTCTCTCTCGTCCTGCCAAACTCTCTCTTTCTCTCTCTCAAATCTACGATGAGTTGCGTTGAGGAAGCCAACACAAGTAAGTCAGATCCGGCGGCATCGACGAGGGATCCGGGTAGAGGATGTAGTCGGCACCATAGAGAGGAGCTAAAAAGCAGGAGCCGCAGCCATGACGATAGAGGTGATCAGTGGCATTGGAACATAGAGCAACTCGGATTCGTCGTTGATGATCTCTAGCTCTGCTAAGTGGTGTGCCTTTTTTGTTACTTCTTCTAAACAAGTACATATTTTCTTTCTTTAGCTATGGTGGTGTCTTTCTTTTTTTTATTGTGTGTTTTATGTCATAAATCGAGTTCATTTTTACTACTCCCCGTATGATGTCACTATTTTAGTTACGAGTTTGCTTATAGCTATTATTCTTTGGTTTTTCCATATTGCTATTCTTTTTTCTACCCCTGCCTTCTTTTTTTGTTTTTTGAGGCAATGTTGATATTTTTTTAAAAAGGGGCAATTGCCTATATACCCCTGAAAAGTTTCCGATTTTCTTATTTACCCCTTTTAGAAGGCTAATATTGAAAATACCCTTCTTACGTTCCAAGTTCTTTCTAAATATACCCTTGGAGTTAAATTCCGTTAGTGAGGTGTTAACAGTTGCCGTTATCTTTGAAAAATTACTATTTTGCCCATTCCAATATACCCTTGTATCGTAACTAACTTTTCTTATATACCCTTCATATAGCAAATACTTTTCTTATTTGCCCTTCAAATATCAATTAATTAATTAAGCACGTTGGGAGCGAGCAGATGAACGGATGAGATCGATCGCAGCTAAACCAACCTTGGTGGCTGGAGGCATAGTTAATTCGGATTCGACAAAAATTCGGTGCGGATATAATTCGGATAAAATTCGTCTTTTAATTTTTAAATTCGTTGAAAAATGCTGCTAAAAAACGGATCGACAATTATTCGGATACGTGATTTATACGGATATTATACGTTCACCAATTAAAAATTCGGGATAAAAAATTCGGCTATATAATAAATATATAATAATTAATATACTATATATATTATTATTATAAATTTTATATATAGATTAAATATATTTAAAATTATAATAAACATATATTAATAATGGCCTCGTGGACCGCGCACACCCGTTGGCCTCTCATCCGGTCTACGAGGCCAAATTGGCCTCGTGGACCGCGCACACCCGTAGCTCCCCTCCGCGCGCGACACCGCACCCCCTTGCTCCCGGCACGCGGACGGCCTCGGGCGGAAGGAGAAGAAAAGAGAGAAAGAGAAGGGGTTTAGGAAGAAGGTGGTGAGTGTGAGGTCTCTCTCTCTCTATACTATTTGTCTCTCTCTAGTTTCTCTCTCTAGAAAGAAGAAGCAGATGATGAAGGAGAAGAGAGAGAGAGAGAGAAGCTGGGCTTGCTTAGGAAGAAGGTGGTGAGTGTGAGGTCTCTCTCTCTCTATACTATTTGTCTCTCTCTAGTTTCTCTCTCTAGAAAGAAGAAGCAGATGATGAAGGAGAAGAGAGAGAGAGAGAGAAGCTGGGCTTGCTTAGGAAGAAGGTGGTGAGTGTGAGGTCTCCCTCTCCCTCTCTCTCTCTCTATAGAAAGAAAAGCAGATGATGAAGAAGAAGATGATGATTGACCTCGAGCAAGACGGGATTATTGCTGCGACCCTCTTGCTCCCGGCACCGGTGGCGGAGGAGGAGGACGACGGGAGCGATGAATTTGGCCAAGTTGGGAGAGCAAGAGAGGATAACTTAAGGGAATAGTTTAATAAGGTAGGGGCAAAATAGGTATTTTAATTAGGTTTTAACTCTGGTATACATTTAACCCATGTTTAACCCGAGTTAGTTTAACAGGGAATAACTGCGGGGGTATTTTGGAATAACAGTGGAATATATGAGGGGTATTTTAGAAAGAAAAAAAAAGTAGAGGTAAATCGGATATTTTCAAACGTATGAGCCTATGAGGGTATATAGGCAATTATCCCTTTTAAAAAAAAGAGCACTAAGAGTGGTGCATGGAACACAATTTTATTTTATTTTATTTTATTTTTCTGATGTTGTATTTAGATTTTTCATAATATACATAACGCTACTTTATAGGGTCTTTTTTTTATATATTTCTGAAGTTATAACTTTTTTCAATATTAAAATTTTAAAAATATATATCTTAATTGACCGAAAAACCTATCTATTGCGAAATGTGGGCTCTACACTAGTATAATATATATGAGTGTTTGATGTTATATTTGAATTTGTATTTTGAAATCTGATCTTAATATGATATGTTTCGAAATATGGTAAAAAGAAATAATTGTTTGGGATTCGGGTTTTCGGGTTTGGGTTTCGGATTTTTGGTTAGGTTCGGTTTTGGATATAGATTTTCAAAATCTATCGAGTTCGGGTTTGGGTTGGGATTTTGGGTTTGGTTGTTGGGTTTGGTTTTTGAAAACCGGCCCCGAATCCAACCTTTTGACATCCTTATTTGCTTGAGTTCATAACTAATATTGCATCAAGGTGAAGGAGTACTAGTAAATTCATTCAACAGTAAGGCAAACTACTGTTGTGATCATATGCTATTTGGCCAATGAGACATGAGACAAACTCCATGAAGCCATCCCGAGCACGTATAATAGTGTTCTGCTCTTTACATCCTTGATGAGAATGACATTGTTCCTTGGAGATAATAATAATAATTAACCAGCTGCTTGATATTTGGTCTACTGGAAGAAACACATCATATCAGTATGTACTTGCATAAAGTTGCTGCTATCACAGTCAATTAATTTTAACTTGCTTTTTGTTTTTCTGGCATAGATGATGATTTCAGGGAGTTTGTAGACAAAGTTGGAGACGGCTGTCGGATCACAATTGTCTCGGATTCCTGCCACAGTGGTGGTCTTCTTGACAAATCTAAGGAGCAAATCGGTGAGAGCACAAAATGTCATGAGGAAGGAGGTTCTGACTCTGGCAGAAGCTTTGGCTTCAGAGCCTTGTTGAAAGAGACAGTCCATGGTGCATTCGAGTCCCGTGGAATTCACCTCCCTCACGAAGGTCATCATCATATCCGCAGCCACCACCAAGCTGTGGAGGAGGAAGACAATGACGATTCTGCACACTTCTCAGGGCACGTTCACCATATAAAGAACCGCTCTCTTCCACTTTCAACACTGATTGAGATCCTGAAGCAGAAGACCGGAAAGGAAGACATCGACGTGGGGAAGATCAGGCCAACCCTATTTGACATGTTTGGTGAAGATGCCAGCCCGAAGATAAAGAAGTTCATGAAGGTGCTGTTGAACAAGCTTCAGGAGGGGCGCAGTGGTGAGGGTGGAGGCGGTGGCGGACTCATGGGGATGGTGGGGAGCCTTGCACAGGAATTCCTCAAGCATAAGCTGGACGAGAACGATGATGAATACGTCAAGCCCGCTTTAGAGACGAAGGTGAATAGTGTGCAAGAGGTGTATGCTGGCTCCAGCAATAAACGGATGCTTCCGGATAATGGCATTCTTATCAGCGGTTGCCAGACAGACCAGACGTCCGCTGATGCAAATAGCCCTCAGGGGGCGTATGGAGCTCTAAGCAATGCCATTCAGACCATCATTGTTGAGACTGGCAGAGAGATCACTAACAAGGAGCTTGTATTGAAGGCTCGGCAGATGTTGTCTAAGCAAGGATTTATGCAGAAGCCTGGTCTTTACTGCACTGATGAGCATGCTGATGTGCCCTTTATCTGCTGAAGGTAGAGGATTCACATCCCTTTCTACCTTTGTTTAATTTATTTTTATCCTTCTGTTTTCAGTTTGTTTGGTGTGGAGTGTTTGGAGTTCTTTTTAATTTATCTTTTTTAATCTTTTTTTGGTTGCTCTCACTGGGTAATGCTCTGTTGACAAATAATTACTTGCAGAGCAGCCTCTGAACTCGGCGTGATCCCTGATGACAATCATTATTATTTTTATTTATGTATTGAGCTTACACTCAACAATCTTTCTAAATGGGTTTATAATGAGTTTAAGCTTGAATGACTTCATAACAAGACAAAGCAAGAATTTCAATTATGTACCGTGCAATATAGGTATTTTTACTTCCAAATTTTCAGAATGTTCATTGAAACATTTTTACTACCCTAAATGCCTCAGTAATTGAGGCATTTAGGGTAGTATTTGACATTCTTTTGAAGTGACTTGTTTACTTACTTTTGAATCCTAACCTCTAGGTTTCCTTCTAAGGTCTACCTCCTTGACTCTGGAATCCCAAATCACACATCATCTGGACGGGTCATTTGAAGCTTCATTCTTGTAGACTCGCTAGTTTTCTGCCTTCATTTCTAAAATATGGAGTTTCTCTTCATCAGGCACCAGTGAAGGACCACCACGCTGCGGCCGGATGATTTCGTAGAAATAAATATATAAATAAAATAAAAAATAACAAAAAAAAGCCAAGGAATTATATAAAAAAAGAGTAACTGAAAAATAAGCAACTATTACTGTAACAAAAATATAAAAATAATACTTCTACAGATTTAGAGACAAATCATAACAGTGTAATATTTTCAACTATTTATATTTTCAATATGGGATAAAAATGTCAAAACATATCATAAGAAAATTTAGGTATAAATCCTAAACCCACTCAATTTTAATTTAAATATTTAATTTTAAATATTTTAGAAAAAGCAAGTTGCCACGTCCCTGGTTGAAATGATTCTATAATTTTTTTTAAATCCAATCTTTCAAAATTTTATTTTGATTATCCAATTTTTTGATATATTTGATTTCAATCGGTCGATGATATTTTGACTTTAAAAATCTGAGTTCATCCCTTTTAAATATATTAGATTTGACTCAGTCGATGGTAAAATTAACTTAAACTCCTTCAATTTTTCTTTTATTTTTTAACATACAATCTATATCTAGATACTTAATATTATAAAATTAAAATTTATATTTAATACAAACAATTTAAACTATTTAAAAATTATTTATATATTTTAAATTTTAATAATAAAAAATAAAAAATTAGAGTAGACTTAAAAAAAAATCTTAAATTTTTTTCTCGCAATATGAGACACGAGAAAAAAAATTTAAAGAAAAATGGGTTTTGGCAAAAAAAAAAAAAAAAATCACTCTTTCCTGGCTGGGCCTAAAATAAAAAAAAAACCAGAAAAAAAGAAATAAAGAAAAAAATATATCACCGCCTACGGGCCCGCGTCCTGTGCGGGCCGGCACGGGCCCACCACTAGGCGAGTAGCGCGCCGCGACGGGCTCGTGCCGCGTGACGGGCCGCGCGGCCCCAGCAGCCCAACCCTTTGTCGGTCTGGCAGCCTGGCGTCCTGTCCTCTGCGGCCCTGCGACTTGGGTCGGTTGCGCGGCACGCCCCGGCTCCGCTCGCCTCGCGCCGCTCTCACTCGCCACTCTGCGCTCGCCCGCTCCGCTTGTGCTAACGTACAGAAACCGACTGATTACCATATTATGTACTAGTCTTTAGGCTCCGGTGAGTCGAGATCGTCTATGGGCAATCCACTTGACGAGCGCGGGTGGCGCGGCGGGGCGGCTTCACCTCCGCGATCGACCCTATACTGCTATGCTAAGCTGCCCAACGTGTTGGAAAACTGGCAACGGAAGTGGGCTGAGTGCTGTCGAGCTGGGGTGATATCTCTATATTTTGGGAATTCAATTTGACGCTCATTGTTATTATATTTTATTATTTTTTTAAACTTTTTATGTACTCGTACCTTTGTTTAGGCATTTTTTCTTTTTATTTTATCTTTCTCTTGAGGCCCCTGCGTGCCCTCAATCTATGTAGTTAAATTCGTTGTCGTAATGAATGAAGCATGGTAGTATGCCTACCTTTTTCTCAAAAAAAAATATGGGCAATCTAAATTTAAAATCAAAATTTAATTTTGATTTCATAGTTGAATTTTAATTATCATTAAGATTTAAAATTCAAATTGATAAAATTCAAATGAACATCTTTCAGACTTAGATTTTAAATATTATATTAACTTTTAAATTAGCAAACATCAATTGTAAAATTTTAGATTTCAAATATTAGATTTAGATTTTAAATTTTAATTTTTTAAATTTTAAATTTTAAATTCAAATTTTAAATATGAATGTAAATTTAAAAATTTAGAGGGGAATTTAAATTTAAATTTAATAATGATAATAATTATAAAATTTAGTTTTTAGTTATTAGATACATATAAATTTTTAATTTTAAGTTTTTAAAATTTAGTTTCAAAATTTAATATTTTAAATATTATAATTATAATTAAATTTAAAAAGTTAATATTAATTTCGATTTTTAAATTTATTTTTAGCATTAAGATAAATATAAATTTTTAAATTTAAGTTTAATATAAAATTTTTAAATTTTAAGTCTTAAATTTTGAATTTCAAATTCATATTTTAAATATTAAATTTAAATTGAATTTAAAAATTTCAAATATTAAATTTAAAATATTAAATTTCATTTATATTTTAAATTTAAATTAAATTAAAATAATAAAAATTTTAAATTTTAATATTTAATTTTAGAGTTTGGATTTGAAATTTAAAATTTTTAAACTTAAATTTCAAAATTTTACATTTTAAATTTGTAAATTTTTAATTTCAAGTGAAATACTTGCTACGGACTTTTTTATAAAATAACCCTCTAACATTTTATAATTTGCGGAGTAACCTTGCCTAATTTATATTTGGCAAACTAACCTAACCCTATTTCCGCCATATAGGAGCCACGTGGGATTTTTTTTGAAAAGCGGCAAATCGTTCACTGCTGACACCAATTTCTTTTAAAGGTAGCGAATCATTCACCGCTTTCTCTCATTTATTTTAAAGGCGGTAAATCGTTAACCGTTTTCTCCCATTTCTTTTAAAGGCGGTGAATCGTTCGCCGCATTCATTAAAATTGTGCGTGGATTATATAGGAAATAGAAAAAGTGAGGTTGTTAAGACTATATGTGGATCATTAGAATTTTTATTTGATTGTTAGGATTGTATGGATAGATTATTAGGATTTTCAGATGTCACGTCCCGAGACCCGCCTATTTGGTCGGATTCGGGCCCGCAAACAGACCGCCGAATGGACAAAGTTTCCCCTATACGTCCTAGGCATCGCAATCAATACAATTCGCGAGATTCCAACCAGGAACAGATTTCAAGCAGAGATTGCATAAAGAAGTATTAAAAACATAAAACAACTAAATTATTACAAGCATTCACATCACATGCTTTTACATATTACATTTTCATTTTTTTTTCTTCCAAATACAATCAAGATTATTACAATATTGTTTTTCTTCTTTTCTACACCCCTAGCTAGGCTGACTTGGGGTACCGCTATCTCTGGTCTTAGTGGTAGGGTGCTATCTACGGAGCTACGCCCTTTCCTTGCGCCGCCGCGTCGCTCGCGTGTGAACCTGTAATCCCCAAAACAACGTGGGGTAAGAACTATTGTCCATAGTTTCCAGTGTATACGGCCATCCAAGGGAAGAACTCGACCCACCATGTCCGAAAGAGGCACTGCAAACATGTTAGTCCAACAGATATCCATACATATATCATCATATATTTTGTGCAGCTAACAGTTATCATGTTCATGCCTTACAACATGCAACAATGCAAATCATGCAACTCAACATGCATCAATGTAAGTAGATCTACTGATTCTACTTCTATCTCGCTATCCACAGCTCGTCCAATTGACATCTAAGGTTTCCTCCATCTTAGATTCATGTCATTAGAGTGTCTTGAACGGTGCCATCTTGATGCTTGCTTGATAACTGTTGTTATAAGCAAACTCTGTCATCGGTAGATGCTGCGACCATCCTCCTTGGAAGTCAATCACGCAAGCTCGAAGCATATTCTCGAGAGTCTGAATAGTACGCTCCGACTGCCCGTCACTCTGGGGGTGGAAAGCAGTGCTGAAATCCAAGCGCGTACCCAAAGCATCCTGTAAACTCCTCCAAAAGTGGGATACAAAACGGGGGTCTCGATCCGATACTATAGAAGTTGGTACCCCGTGCAATCGCACAATCTCATCCAAATATACCTGTGCGAGCCTCTCACCAGTCCAAGTAGTGTGGATAGGTATGAAATGTGCCGATTTCGTCAATCTATTCACAATCACCCAAATAGCGTCATGGGCCTGTGAGCGAGGCAATCCCATCACGAAATCCATGGTGATCTTTTTCCATTTCCACACTGGAATCGGTAGACTCTGCAACTTCTCTGCAGGAACTCGGTGCTCAGCCTTCACCTGTTGGCAAGTTAAACATCTAGCAACAAACTCACCAACATCATTTTTCATCCCAGGCCACCAATAAAGTAATTTTAGATCCTTGTACATCTTGGTGCCTTCCGGATGTATAGCATACGGTGCTCGGTGCGCCTCTTGAAAAATATCCTCTTTAACGCCCAAGTCCGCCGGTATACAAAGTCATCCGCGGAAACACATCAATCCATCACCGTTTAAAGTGAAGTCACCGGTGCAACCATCAACCATCTTAGCTCGAATCTTTTGCAACTCCACATCGGAAGCTTACTTTTCTTTAAGCCTTTCCATAAGTGTAGGTTGCACCACCAAAGTCATCAGTCTCAAAGGTGTATCAGGAGCCACTATGTAGCACACTGGACCTTTGCAAATTGCGAGGTTCGAGTGTTTGATGTGTACTCCGAACTTTTCCACACTTGGTGGAAGGCCGTAGATGGTATTTCGACCTAAAAGTTCGATCTCTAGAGTTTTGACTTAGTCCTAAGAGTTTTCACTCTCGGGGATCGGTCCCTGATGGGAGAGACCGGTCCCCTCAGCACAGTGCTGCGACAGGGCTTAAGGCAACCGGTCCCTGGCTGTGAGAGACCGGTTCCCGAACGCTGGTTTTGCGGGACGAGCCGAGAGACCGGTCCCTGGCAGGGAGAGACCGGTCCCTCAGCGCGTGAGCGGCCCAGACCGGGCAGTGCACAGAGTGGTTTTTTGAGGGGCCTAAGTGGTTACCTTAGAGGCTTTAGGCAGCCTCTCTACCCCCTCTCACTCTCATTTTCTCTCCCCCACACTCTCCCTACACTTCTAGAGAGAGAAAGGGAAGGAGAAGAAGGAGAAGGAGAGGAGAGGAGCTTCCTTGGAGGCCTTGGAGCACCATCTTCTTCCTCATTTCTCACCTTTGGAGGCTTGGAGCTTGCTTTTGGAGCTTTGTGGTGGATCAATCTTCAACCCTAGAAGATTTTGAG
>NC_033627.1:7436614-7437119 GCF_001540865.1 Ananas comosus
GAGGGTTACGTTGGCGGCCGACAACGTAACATCGGGAGTTAGTAGTGAAGCACACTTCCTTACTTTCGCCTGATTTGGGTATTATCTTTGAGCGGGGATGCGATAGCGTGGGTTTTTGCTAACTTACGCTTTTATGATGTTGTAGTACGATGCCGATCACACGCTCCCAATCTGCCAGGGCGGACAATGCGGCAAACTTTGAGGAGGTTGAGACCTCCGCTACCTCCGGATCCAGCGAGGTCCGTGAGTTGAGGGGCTAGCTTGCGGCCCTCACTGATTTAGTCACTCAGCAGACGGAGGTAGCCCGACAGCAGACTGAAGCGGTACGCCAACAGGAGGCGCGGATGAAGCGTCTGGAGGACCTACTATTGCAGCAGGCGGCAGCTTCTAGGGAGACGTAGGGCCCTACACCGCCAGCACCCGTTGTGGATGTTGCACCGAGAGCGCCGTCCCCCGTGCCCAGTTCTTCGCGTGCGGCGCCTGTGGCCGCACCCCAGGAGGAGGT